>NW_027509526.1:1065375-1182875 GCF_048541705.1 Temnothorax americanus | reverse complement strand
CCTATTTACTTACCTACTTAGTCATTTAACCTGCTTAATCTATTCTTCTACGGGAACCCGCCAAAACTTTGGAGCTGGTAAGAATGCTGGTTGGAATTTACGAGGAGGTCACAAGGTCGGACTTACACCTCGTCGGGGTGCTTTTTTAAGGTGGTTCCCCTTGCCGTCACCTCGTCGGGGTGCTTTTTTAAGGTGGTTCCCCTTGCCGTCACCTCGTCGGGGTGCTTTTTTAAGGTGGTTCCCCTTGCCGTCACCTTTGTGCGTACGCATGTTATTCAGTCTCGATGTTTTAAATGTCCACCACCTGCATCAATACAGGCTGTTACCCTGCGTTGGAAATCATCCGTCGCCCGACGAATTTCGGCAGTATCTAGAGACTGAATGGCTTGGCGAATTCTGTTCCTCATGTCTTCTGCAGTGGTAGGTCGTTCGCGGTATACGAGGTCTTTTATTCTTCCCCATAAATAATAGTCTAAAATTATAAGGTCCGGTGATCGCGGTGGCCAATTATGTGGACCGTATTTGCCTATCCATCGGCCGGGAAATGTACGGTTCAGTTGATGACGAGCAATGACAGACGTGTGGGCGGGACATCCATCCTGTTGAAACCACATATTTATACGTAATTGAAGTGGAACATCTTCAAGTAAATGTGGAAGTTCGTTTTCGAGTAAATCGACGTATACTAAACTGTTCAAGTTCTCTTGAAAGAAAAATGGTCTGACGATATGCGTATCAATAATTCCGCACCAAACATTCACTTTCCAGAGATGTTGATGATCCAATTCTCGATACCAATGTGGATTCTCTTGTGCCCAATAACGAACATTATGTGTGTTTACTTCGCCGTCACTTTTAAAGGTGCACTCATCAGAAAATAAGATACTTCTTTGGAAATTAGGTAATTGTTCAGTAATCCAATTACAGAATATCCGTCTTTCTCTATGATCGTTCAATGTCATGGCTTGGTGAAGTGACATCCAAAATGGGTGGAATGAATGTTCTCGAAAAATTCGACTGATAGTGGAAATACTTACTCCACTATCTCTTTCTCGACGCATCAGAGAATCGTGCGGATTTACAAGGGCAGCTGATTATTTCATTTAAAAATTTGAAAAACACTACTTTGACCTCGATTTATGCCCAAGGTCGACCTCAAGGTCAAATTCAAGGTCACCGCCAGATAGATCCCTCGAAACCATGCAAATTTTGTCTGACCCATTTTTTGCACAAGTGCATCTCTACGTTTTAAAAGGGTGGGACGGGTAGTCTTGAAAACTTGACCTCCACACGACCTCTGAGGATATTTTTGACCTTGACTTAATAACGTATTCCCCGTGGGTTGAGCCGCCTAGCGGGCGCGTCTCCGGTGGCGGATAGGAGGACGTCCGGAGGGGATGTTTGGCCCGGGTTTAAACCCCCGCGTGCCACGCGGACCGTCCGGGTAGTGGCGGTTATAACCTGCTCCGATGGGCGTAAAACCCCATCTGGGAGGAAAGGCCGCCGCCGTGGACCAACTCTCCAAGCTAAGCTGGAAGCTATCGTGGCGAGGGCTGCGTGGCACTGGGAGAGCAGTGTCTTAAACGATGCCTCTGGGGAACCAGGCGAAACCCCAGAGTATTTAGCCTTACCCATGCATGCGGGGCTCTGCATGGGCTGACCATCTTTTCCCTAGTTACTCGTGGCAACAAAATGCAAAGTGCAAGAATTTCAAACAAAATCCCGATGGAGGTCTCTAGTGAGCTAGACCTCCGGAGGAGAAGCGGATGTGGTGGTAGGTGCGGAACAGGCCCTAACGGACTCGGAAAGCACCGGCCCTACATCTAAAGAGACTGCGAACACTGCGGGTTCTCTTAGGAAGAACCGCAGTGGCGCAATGAGAAGGAAGGCTAGGAAGGAGAGGGAGAAAGCCCAGGCTGATCTCCCTTCGACCTCTGAACCCTCTGCAGCTTTCCCCAAGACGCCGAGTGGGGGGCCTCGGGGGCACTCCGGTAACAAGCGCCGGATGGGCTCCAATGAGACCCCTCCATCGGCGGAAGGAGCGAAGAAGAAGCAAAGGGCTCAGGAAACTGGGACCTATGCTGGTGTCGCCGACCCCCTGACGAAGGTGATTGTGGCGGAGGGCTACCCCGAGGCAGTGCTGACTGCGGAGCGGTTGGCACTGTTGAAGGGTGTGGTCTCCAAGAAGATCGATTCTGACCCGGGAGGGTCCGTGCCCAGATTCCACGGCACCTATCTAAAGACGGGCGCGGCGATCGTGAGATGCGCGGACGCGGTGACGCTGAAATGGATGGAAGACCGGATCGGTGTCATCGTGCCGTGGGAAGGCGCCAGACTCAAGGTGGGCCCGGAGGTGCTGCAAAAGCAGTATAGGGCTGTGGTTTGGGTCCGGGACCTCCCGAGGACTCGGCTGCGACCCTTGCGAGGCTCGAGCGGCAAAACCAAGGGTTCTGCACGGCGGGCTGGCGAATATTTGCCGAGAACGTAGGGGCTACCGGCGACGGTAGGAACCTGGTACTCGGTCTTCCGGAATCCATTGTCCTTAAACTGAGGACGCTGGATTTTAAACCTTACCTTGGGATGAACCAGGTCACCTTCAAGGTGAATGGGATGTCCCAAGAGGGAGAGGCAACGGGCAAGAGCAAGCCCAACCCAAAGGTCAGATTTAAATAAATGAGTCCGGCCGTGGTGGTCTTCACCCAAATCAACTTGCACCACAGCAAAGGAGCCTCGGCCGTTCTTGCCAGGCGCCAAGCTGGAATGCACACAGCAATTTCACTGATACAAGAACCTTGGCTGGTTCGAGGTTGTATCAGAGGCTTGGCGGGATGCGGGAGGCTATTTAAGGCCCCTTCAGAGCAGCGACCCAGAGCGTGTGTAGCGCTCAAGGGTGTTAAGGCCCGACTAATACCTGATTTCTGTTCTAGAGATACAGTAGCGGTCGAGACAGAAATCATCAATGAGCTTGGTTTCAGGAAGAAACTGATAGTGTGCTCGGCCTATTTTCCCCACGAGGATGGAGGCCCACTACCACCCGAGCCGGTGACTCGCCTGGTGGAATACTGCCAAGGAAATCAACTTCCCCTGATCTTGAGATGTGATGCGAATGCGCATCACACGATCTGGGGAAGTACAGACACCAACGAGAGAGGTAGGAAGTTGTTGGAATTTCTAGTGGCTACGGACTTAAAAATTCTCAACAAGGGAAACGAGCCCACCTTCTGCACGACAGTGAGGAGGAAAGTGCTCGATCTTACTATTTGCTCTAGGCAAATGGTTCGGGAGGTGGCTGACTGGAGGGTTTTGAATGAACCCTCTTTATCAGACCACAGACAAATTACTTTTAGGCTGGCTAAAGCCAGATCTGAAGAAAGGAAAGTGAGGGACCCAAAAAGAACTGACTAGGCTTCCTACCGAGAGGACCTGTTAGCCAGTCTCAGGGATTTTCCCAAGAGGCATGGGACCCCACACGAGATAGAGCTCTGCGTAGACCATCTGCAAAGGGCTCTGATAGACAGCTTTGAAAAGAACTGCCCGGAGAGGACAGTTAGAAACACCAGGGGCACCTCTTGGTGGAGTCCTAAGCTGCGGGATCTCAGGGGTGCGGCCCGTCGTGCGTGGAATAAAGCCAGGAACACGGGCCGCCAGTCCGACTGGGACCTTCATAGAAAGGCTCAGAAGAACTACAGGGATTCCGTAGTAAGGGCGAAAAGAGAAAGCTGGGAGAGATTCTGCGAGTCAGTGGAGGGCGTGCCCGAAAACGCTAGACTATGCAGAGTTTTGGCCAGGGACTCAGACGCGGTCCTGGAAACCATCTGTCTCGCTGACGAGACGATGGTGACTGGAGAACGGTGTCTGACACAACTGTTAGAAACAAGCTTTCCAGGCTTTCGAAAGGAGACGGAGGACTATGCATGGCATGAGACTCCGGCGCCGCGGAGAGCACAGGGAAGCGACTGGGCATTTGCAGCCGAAATTGTCAGACCCGATAGGGTAAGATGGGCTGTAAAGGCTTTCAAGCCCTTTAAGTCAGCGGGACCGGACTGGATCTTTCCGGCTCTTCTACAAGAGGGGCTGGAGCAGATCACTGGGCCTCTTACGCGGACTTTAAGGGCTTGTCTGGCGCTGAGCTATACGCCCAGCGCTTGGAAACTGGCAAAGGTGGTGTTCATCCCGAAAGCGGGTAGGACAGGTTACACCTCTGCCAAAGACTTTAGACCGATCAGCCTGACGTCTTTTCTTCTTAAGACGCTAGAAAGGCTGGTCGATGTTTATGTGCGAGACGTGGTTCTGTTGCGGCATCCTCTGCACATGAACCAGCATGCGTATCGCACAGGTTATTCCACCGAGACTGCCCTCCATTCTGTCGTATCGTTCATCGAAAAACAGTTGGAGGAGCAGGGCTTCGTGGTAGGCACCTTCTTAGATGGTAGAGGGTGCATTCAACAACACTTTGCATACAGTAGTGTGCGAGGAGGCCGCACGGAGGGGCGTCCCGAGGATGATCGTTGAGTGGATCAGAGGAATGCTTGGACGGCGAGTAACGACCTCATCAGGATCGGCGAGAGTCAGTGGATGGGTAAAGAGAGGCTGCCCACAAGGAGGTGTTCTCTCTCCGCTTTTGTGGTGTCTGGTAGCTGATCGGATACTCAGCACATTGAATGTTAGAGGCTTCTTTACGCAGGGATATGCCGATGATGTGGCTATTCTTGTGCGAGGACCCTTCCTAGAGACGCTTCTAGAGCTAACACAGGCAGCTCTAGAGGTGGTAGAAGAGTGGTGCCGCGAGACCGGTCTGTCGGTGAATCCACTGAAGACGAGGCTCGTGGTATTCACACGCAAGTACAAAGTGGGCCCAGTGGAAGGGCCCATTTTGGAAGGAACAAGACTTGTTCCGGCCGAGTCAGTGAAATATCTGGGGGTTACCTTAGATAAGAAGCTGACATGAAAGGAACATCTTGAGAATCGCTGTAAAAGCATTTGCTTTTACTTCTGGACGTGTGGGCGAACATTTGGCCAGATATGGGGTCTAAAACCAAGAATGGTCTATTGGATCTACACGGCGATTCTCCGGCCTAGGCTTCTGTATGCTTCGGTAGTATGGTGGCCTAGGACGCAGATGAAAACTTCCAGAACGGCTTTGGAGCACGTCAGGGCTCTGATCTTAAGAGGGGCTCTAGGGGCGATGCGAACCACACCAGTGGCAGCGATGGGAGTGCTACTAGGCATCGAGCCGTTACACCAGGTGGTGGTGGCTGCGGCTGCGGCTGCGGCTTATTGCCTGAAATGTGAGCTGAAATGGAAGGTTGGTGCTAGGCACACAAGAATTCCTGGAACGATTCTGGCTAGCCCCGTCTTCACAATGGGGCAGGACAGAATGCCGGCAATCCGCGTCTTCGAGAGAAAATACAGAGTGTGTTTCCCCGAGCGCGAAGAGTGGAAAGATCCTAAAGGGTTGAATGCCTGGAATGGGGACATCTGGTTCACGGATGGCTCCAGATCAGGCGCTGGCTCTGGCGCGGGTCTCTACTGTCCCCGAGATGGTACTAAGGAAATTGTTCTACTCGGCGAATTTGCTACGGTGTTCCAAGCGGAGACTGTGGCTATTATGAGATGTGCCCAAACCTTATTGGAGAGGAGGCAGGAGGGAGGGCGTATCAGAATCTGTTCGGATAGCGGGGCGGCGCTTAGGGCTCTCTGTGCTCCAAACTTTACTTCACGGCTGGTCTGGGACTGCAGCTGCACCCTGGAGAAGCTGGCGAGGAATAACGAAGTTACTTTAATATGGGTCCCCGGTCATTCAGGGATCAAAGGTAACGAAACTGCCGACCAACTCGCTAGAGCAGGATCGGAGACAAGACTGCTGGGGCCGGAGCCGGCTGTCGGAATTCTCTACAGCTTAGGTAGGAGAGAGATCCGAGGCTGGCTGCGGAACCAGCATCTTGATTACTGGAAAGGGGAAACCAGGGTCAGATGCAGACAGGCCAGGGCTCTCTTGGGGGACTCTCTCAAAGAGGAACTGGCAGGTAGCATTAGATCACTAAATAGGAAGGATGCCAGACTGGTAGTACAGCTACCAACAGGTCATGGCGTCCTGAACTACCACATGTACAAGCTGGGTTGTAGCAGTACACCCGACTGCAGACTTTGTGGGGAAGAGGAGGAAACAAGTCTCCACATTCTTGATCAAAGCCCAGCATATGCCAGGCGACGACTTGTTACGCTCGGCTCAGCTTTTCTAGAGCCCGAGCAGATAAGACAGCTACCGGTGAGGGACCTGCTTCGCTTCTGGAGGGAGACAGGTCTCCCTTAACTGTGGGGCTGTTACAGCAGTGGGGAGGCACAATGGACTTGGTCTGCGTGCCGCTGGTAGGTCTTCGATTGAGGACCACCCCCCCGTTTATATTATTATTATTATTATTATTATTATTATTAGTAACGTATTCGTATGTGAAATTTTTCGCTCTTTTTATTTCTGAACTCATAAATACAAGTTTACGTTTAAAAAACACTACTTTGACCTTGATTTATGCCCAAGGTCGATCTCAAGGTCAAATTCAAGGTCACCGCCAGATAGATCCCTCGAAACTATGCAAATTTTGTCTTAGCTATTTTTTTGTACAAAAGCATCCCTACGTTTTAAAAGGGTGGGACGGGTGGTCTAACAAACCCTGTAGATATACACAGTATTAATTATAATTTTGTTTTATCTTGATTGTAAATTTTATGTGTTTGTGAAAGAAATATTATATTTTTGTTATAAAATTGTTAGTATTTTCACAAAATATTTAAATTTTAATTAACGTATTGGTGATTAAAAATTAGTATAAGTACATTAAAATATTTATCACATATATTTATGGTATCTATTATTTATTAAGTTTAAGATTATTAAAAAAATCATAAATGAAGATTATTTAAAAAATATTTTATTTATTTTAATTTAATTCAGTTTAATTTACTAAAATTAAAGATTGCAGAGTATTTTGTTTTAATATTAAAATTTTATTTGTTATTCTACGAAAGGATGTATTTTTGTTGTATGAATACTGGTAAAGTTTTTGGCAGTTTTCCTTACCCTCGCAACAAATGTTGGTATTCTTTATAATTTCTGCCAAATAAAGTATTGGTTTTAGTTTATATAAAAGTGTCTTCTATTTAAATAATTATTTAACACCTTTCCTTCCTTTTCTTCTTATTCTTTGTATCATCTTGTAACTGCGTGTTACAAGTAACGCGTTACTTCTAAATCCTGATTTTATCATTTGTACTATCAACAAATTGACATATTAAAATATTTTTTATAAATTATGTAATAGTGCATATATCTTGTTTTTTATTTATTATTCAAACATTTATACATAATTTTTAGAACCAATCCTACAAAACAATCATACAGGGTACTATATAGTACTCGTTTTTCCGCGGACTAAGTACTTCACTGAGAATGTTTTCGTCGCGCATGCGCGAAAAAGCGAGCCCGTCTGGGATCACTGACCCCTGGTCATGGGAGTCGCAACATGACGAAGCTTTCCAACGCTTCAAAAAAATCTTTCTCAACCCTCTACTACTAGAACATTTCGAACCGTCGAAAACCCTTATAGTTGCAGCCGACGCTAGCTCCACGGGGATTGGTGAAGTACTCCTACAACGCGATCGGAACGGACAAGAACGTGCTGTTTACCACATGGCACAGAGCTTAACAGTTTCTCAATGCAACTACTCTCAACTAGAAAAGGAAGCTCTTGCATTGGTCACGGCGGTCGAACGTTTCCACAAATTTCTTTGGGGAAGGAATTTCATCTTACAAACAGACCATAAACCCCTAGTCGCACTCCTACAAACGGAAAACACCAAGGGACTCAAACCGACCACAGCAGCTCGCCTCAAACGATGGGCTATAAGATTACTTGGATACGACTTCAAGATCGAATATGTCCGCTCACAGGATTTCGGGCAAGTAGATGCCCTGTCTCGCCTGATAGAGAAATTTCGTCAAGACAAATTTGAAGAACTTCAAGTCGCCAGCATCCGCCTCATAGAAGATGAAGTTCTACAAATTAGGAATCTATCCATCGACAGATTCGGAGAAGACCTTCGCCTTAAGTTGAAGACGGCTACCAGCGCAAACCCAGACCTTATGATAATAATAGAAGCCATTCGGGAAAATAAAATCCCTACGTCAAACTCATCGACAGTAGAACATTACAAGAAGCGCCTGGACTGTTTATCAATTATTGACAATACTTTATTACTGGGAGACAGAGTAGTCATACCTCAAAGCATGCAATCCAGCATTCTCTCATCCCTCCACAAGGGCGACCCAGGGATTAGACGAATGAAGCAGCTGGCGCGCGAATACGTATACTGGCCAAAACTCTCCGAGGACATCGAACGCCTTGTGAAACAATGCAACCCTTGTGCATTAACAAGAAAACTACCAATCAAGGTTTCTATCAGCCCTTAGCCAATTCCTTCAAGACCTCTCGAACGTCTACATGTGGATTACGCGGGACCAATCGACGGCCAATACTTACTTGTCTTGGTTGACGCATACTCGAAGTTTATCGACGTAGCAATTACACCCACCATATCGGCCACCCGTACAATTGAACTATGCCGGGAAACTTTCTCCAGATACGGGCCTCCTGAGGTCCTGATCAGTGACCACGGAACACAATTCACTGCAGACATTTTCGCAAAATTCTGCAAAGAAATGCAAATCACACATATTTTATCCGCTGTCAACCACCCCCAATTCAATGGCCAAGCGGAAAAAATGATCGACTCAATCAAAAGGGCCATCGCCAAAGACACAACCAATTGGAAGAAAGAACTCCAGGACTTCCTGTACAGTTACAGATATACCCCGTGTTCCTCAGCCCCAGCGGGAAAATCCCCGGCCGAACTATTTTTTGGAAGAAGAATCATCTCACCTTTCTCCAAACTTATTCCGAGACTACCAGACCAAACCGTTCCCCCGACCGACCTCGGTCAAAAGCAGCACAAAATGCGACAACAGTTTGATCAACACCACGGAACCCGCCCGAGAACTCTCAAACCTGGAGACCGGGTCGTCGTCGCTCTGAAAGACAAACGCGAACAAAGTTATATTGAAAACGTTCTATCCGATTCACGCTATCGAGTACACCTGGACAACGGCAGGTCGGTCGAGCGTCACATCAACCACATTTGGGAAGGAGGCAACACCCCGGGAGACGCCCCGGGAGTTCCAAACTCCTCGGCCTCGGACGATTGGATCTTCCATGAGCCTAACCTGGATCGGGCCTCGCCAAAACCTCGGTTCAGCCTTCCGGCTCCCCCACAAGAAGACCACGAACCCGAGTTGGAAACAGCCTCGGACGATACTACGCCAACCAGGCCCATCCGTCAGAGAGTCCAGCCACGAAGACTTGTCTTGGATCCCAGAGCTAAATCGTACACCCAGTGGTAGTCTTTTAAGAAGGGAGATGTTGGGGCGGGACGCGCCGATCTCGCGCAGGTGGCGCGACGCGCGCGCAGCAGGCAGTGTGTGTGCACCGGCCATCTTGGGCAGCTCGTCGTACGCGAGCTCTTGCGAACTCGGACATACATATATACGCCCCGTCTCTGTAGTGAAGAGTAGAAAAGAATAAACGTATCGTAAAGGTTACTTCGGTTCCTTGCTCCACCCTCTCCCTCGGGACCTAACAGGTATGACGTAAAAGGCGAACTCGTAAGCAAACAACCCGATAAGTACGCGGATTGGAAGATCGAGAATGACGAGTTATATTATCATAGACCAGACTACGCGAAAATGCTGATCGATGACGAACATCCGTGGAAAAGAGTGGTCTAACCAGCTGAAGTTCTCGAGATATTGCGAGAAAACCACGAAACCCCACAGGCAGGGCACCTAGGTAGAGATAGCACATACGATCGAATACGACAGAACTATTACTGGCCAGGCATGTCGCAGGACGTAAAATCCTTTGTCGAATACTGCGACGTGTGCATGAAGGTCAAGTTTAATCAGGTGCCACTGAAGGGACCTTTGATGACAAGACCTCTACTCACACCGTGGGCAATTGTCGATTGATACAGTAAGGCCGTTTACTCGTTCAAAGAAGGGGAATGTTTACATAATTGTCGTGCAGGATCTCTATACGTTTGTCGAACTGTTCCCAGTATGTAACCTCCGTGAAGTTAGCACCCCATCTTTAAAAAAAATCATTTTTTTTCTTTAAGTTCTGAATGCACCCCCAAGAGTTCTAGAGTTCCTTGTCAATTTTAGAAATAGTTCCGGCGAATAAAGCTAAAAAAACCGTTGATTAATCTTGGGGGTGCTAACTTCACAAAATGAAATCCCTAAATCAGCGATAACAATAAAAGTATTAAAAATATTTAATTTTGCCATTAGGATTTCTTTTAGAACTTTTGAGGTGTTACCCAGAACTCTTAACAAAACTCCCAGAACTTAAAAAAAAATTTTTTTTATTTTACTCAAAAACGGAATATATCGAAAACTTTTTATATATCGGTCGTAGCGCCTCGAACATTAATAGTTTTTGGTAGAACTCGTAAGGTGCTACCCAGAACTCTCATAAAATTGCCCGGTTTACGAAAAAAAATGTTATCCTTCGGAAATTAAAAACTTTTTGACCCGACATACGAAAAATCGCGAGAACTTTTTATATATTGGTCGTGACGTTTCGAGCCTTAATAGTTTTTGGTAGAACTCGTGAGGTGCTACCCAGAACTCAAAGCAGAACTTCCAAAATTTAAAAAAAAATTTTTTGATTATACAAAAAATCGCGAGATTTTTTTTTATATCGGTCGTAGCGCTTTGAGCATTAATAGTTTTTGGTAGAACTCGTGAGGTGCTACCCAGAACTCTGATAAAATTGCCCGGTTTACGAAACAAAAATTTTATCCTTCGGAACTTAGAAATTTTTTGACCCGACATGTGAAAAATCGCAAGAATTTTTTATATATCGGTCGTAGCGTTTCGAGCCTTAATAGTTTTTGGTAGAACTCGTGAGGTGCTACCCAGAACTCTGATAAAATTGCCCGGTTTACGAAACAAAAATTTTATCCTTTGGAACTTAGAAATTTGACCCAACATGTAAAAAATCGCGAGAACTTTTTATATATCGGTCGTAGCGCTTCGAGCCTGAATAGTTTTTGGTAGAACTCGTGAGCTGCTACCCAGAACTCTCATAAAATTGCCCGGTTTACTAAACAAACATTTTATTCTTCAGAACTTAGAAATTTTTGTGATCAAATCACTATGTTTACACTATAATACAGTATTTTTTAATTAAGTTACTTTTTGAGTTATGGAGCTTGATAGTTATTATATGTATTACCGCCGGCGTTAGAATTATCCAAGGTGTACCGCGTGGATGTTGCACGGTCGAATTTACACCTCATTGTGTGTGTGTGTGCGTGTGCGTGTGCGTGTGCGTGTGCGTGCGCGTGTGCGTCTGTGTGCGCGTGTGTGTATGTGTGTGTGTGTGTCAGCAGAGATAAGGACTCCGCGGTTCGTCACTCCCGCAATATTTAGTGACTCCAAACCCTCTCTGCTGTGTGTGTGTGTGCGTGCGTGCGTGCGTGCGTGCGTGCGTGCGTGCGTGCGTGCGCGTGCGCGTGCGCGTGCGCGTGCGCGTGCGCGTGCGCGTGCGCGTGCGCGTGCGCGTGTGCGTGTGCGTGTGCGGGTGTGTGTGTGTGTGTGTGTGTGTGTGTGTGTGTGGATAATAAGATATAATTTGTTTATAACAGCAACGTAGAAATTATTTATTTGTTGCAACGTACATTATTAAATGTGGCTCTATTTTTTCTTCGTCTGACGCAGCTCTTCGTTTGGTTAACATGTCGTCGTACATGTACCAACGAGTTGTATCGTAAATATACGCTGAGTAATGCCCATCATTTTTTACCGTTGCGTATATTGACGATAAGAGGCCACACCAGCAATAATGTATTGTTGCTCATTAAAGTATAAAATTTTTGGTGCAGAGCCTAGAGTTGTACTTTTTTTGTCGATACCTATACATGTTGCGTACCTTTTATCTATAAATACGCTTGTATTTACAAGTAAATGCGATTGAAATGTATATTTTTCCGTTATGTTTTGACAGCATTTTTTGCACGTTAATTTTCGTTTTTTATTAGCGTCTAATATAGCATTCTGTATTTCGGAAAGTCCGTTTTGCAATAATATGTCGACATTAATAGGAATTACTGAAATGTATCTTACATTTTCGTAATTGCAATAATCACACTGTTTACTTATTATTAAACTAGAAAAATCTGCGAATAAATGTTCCGCGAGGTGTGAAACATTGCAGTTTGCATTTAAATGCATAACATTCCTTTTATAAGGTTTTATTTCAAAAATTGATATATTACTAAGAATATTTGCCCGCTTTTGATAATAACTATTTGTGATATTATTAGTGTTAATACGAGAAATACTTTTTGCAAAATTGCAAAAATTATTATTTTTAGTCGTAATAATATCGGCATAAGTGGGATTCGTAGCTGGCTATTGCGTTTGTTGTCATTTGAGTTATCGAATCGAACGCGCAAGTCTCGCGAACCACGATAAAGCGATCGCCGCAACGAAAACCTTTGAGTAGATTGTTGTTTTTTAATAAGGGTATTGTAATTCTGTGCAGAGTTGATATGTGATCCCAATCTGAACAGTCATCGATGTTAATCTTATTTTTTGTTTTTTATCTTTCTCACCTGATTGTTTTTCATTGATGTCGATTTTATCAACACTGGATTCCTTTTTGATTAATCCTCTCCAATTTTCTTCGGTGCTCCACATGTTTTCAGTTTTTACTGATTCAGTTTTTCCTGATTTTTCTATCGTATTGCGATCTGGACAGTCATTGAGGTAAGTTAATTTTCTTTTTTGTTTTTTATTTTTCTCACCTGATTGTTTTTCATTGGTGTCGATTTCATCAACACTGGATTCCTTTTTGGTTAATCCTCTCCAATTTTCTTCGATGCTCCACATGTTTTCAGTTTTTACTGATTTTTCTATCGTATTCTCATTAGAAAGCGACAGCAAAACCTTGCCCTATAACAAGTGATCGGCAAAAAAAAATTTTCATTATTTATTTTTTAATGTCAAAGCAATCATTAATAAGCCAAAATACAATATTAAGTGCCAAAAAAATTAAAAATATTTTTCAACTTATTTTTATTTACCTAACAATTTGTAAATATTTTCAAAAAAAGATTATTTCTACAAAAATTATTAATGTGTAACATTATTTTTTAATTCTTAGAAAATTTAACAATTAATCGAGAATTATAACTAATTTTTTAAAAATAAATGATTGAATAAAAATAATTTTTAATTTTCTAAAAAATAATGGAAAAAAAATATTTTTTAAAATTTTCCAAAAAATTAGTAATTAAATAAAAATATTTTCTAATTTTTCAGAAAATTAACAATTAAATAAAAATAATTTTTTATCCTTGACTCTGAAAAAAGGTGTCTTGGCAAAAACAAGCATGAACATGAGGTAACTGACAATATTACAATCAGAGATACTAGGCAAGACAAAGGGAACATCATAAAGTTCTTGATTATATACACTTATTTTACACATTAATAATAAAGCGAAAAATTGTTTTAAGAATGCCAACAATCTTTGAACAACTAAAAAAATAATTGTGAAGATTTGTGAGAAAATATATCTATTAATTAACCATTTATTAGATCATATTAATAAGTATAAGCTGTTGTTCTTAAATTTTCCTTCCCTTTGAGTGTGCATATAACATACATACACTTTTTGTAAATATATGAATGTATTCGAAGTTTCAATTTTATATTCAGAAGTACTAAATAAAGCGAAGTCAATGATTAAAAAATTATATTTGTTATCACACAGTTATTATTAAATCAGTCAACACGGTAATAAATGTGTACATATTTGACTTACAAGAATATCTTATTAATTATTACTTACATATTAATATTGTATAAACGTATCAGCAGATACAGCGTATTTATTCTTCAAGTTTTTAATCAAGATTATTTATCATCTCTCATTGATGTAATGCTCTTTAAGGCTCCTGGTCCCTGAGCCGAGAACTCCGCGTTGACGGTGACGACGTACCGTCGCGGTAGAAATAAGAACTCTCTCCAATAGAGAATAAGCGAGAAATGTTGAGAATTGACACGTTGAGAATTCTTACGTAGTATTTCCAAATAAAAAGATATTTGCTTAAAATAACACTACAGATCACTTCAGCACACTTTAAAAATACGCCGAGTTGAAGTTAAGTCTACCCCTTTCCCTTGACAATTAATAAACAGCCGTAAAATGAATATAATACGAAATCTAGTCATGCGCCTGCGCACAAACCTGCATCGTATCACATTCGTTTTACGGCTGTTTATTACTATCAAAGAAAAGGGGTAGACTTAACCTCAACTCGGCGTATTTTTAAAGTGTGCTGAAGTGATCTGTAGTGTTATTTTAAGCAAATATCTTTTTATTTGGAAATACTACGCAAGAATTTTCAACGTGTCATTTCTTACTTCTTCTCACATTCCAACATGGCCGCGACGAGTACCCAGGAGCCTTAAATAATTTAAGCCCAAATTATTTAAGAGAATCACGTGTTTTCTAAGTAAATAATACTATTTTTTTTTAGCGACACTTGAATTACACTTTATAATTACTCTTAATTCAAAATTCTCATCAGTTAATTTATTAAATTTAGGTAAATTAAACATTGTAGCGTAACTAAAAAATCTTTCTACTGGTGCAGAAGATGGTAAAGGTGTATTAATATTGAGAAAAACTTTCTTAACAATAAGATATAAATTAAGTAATTTGAGATCATTCCTACTTTCAGTACTAAATTTCTGAATAATTGCTTCTACATCAGAGGCCCCAAAAGTTTCGACTACATCAGGTGTATCATGATCACATGTAAAGTCAAAAAAATCATCCTCAGCTACACTATCATCTTTTTTCTTATCTTCAACTCTACTCGACACAGAAGCAAGTGCTTCTTTTATTGCGACTATAACATTTGCTTGCACTGAGCGACTTAAACAATTGAGCCAGTTCAATTTAAATTTAGGATGTGAAGCTGCTGCTACAGCGCTAATCCGTCCTTCATTTTCAACATCAAAAATTGGCTTAAAGCGCAACTGCAAACTTTTCAATAATCCAAACACTAACTTTTTACAAAATTGTAACTTTATTTTTTGACAAGCCAGTAATTTATTCTTGACGGATATGAGTGTAGGAAGCAGGTATAGCGTAGCATAAGACCGCTAAACCAATGAGCATCCAGTATAAAGTCGCCATATTAACTTACATAAGATTGGTCCAGCCGGTCCAGCGGTCTTATGCTATGCTTATGCAGCCTATGCAATTTTGTGCGCGATGGCCTTAAGAGAGAGCAAGAGACCATCGTCAAATTATAGTTCATCTAGTAATTGCAAATTTTCCCAAAAGACACGAATTTTCAGTAGGAAAAAATTATTTAGTATAGTTAACGTCATCGTTTCATTTCTACTGCAACTAATGTACTTTTAAAAACAAATACTTTACAAATTAATAAATGCTAATTTTCTAAAAAATTAGTAATATATTTTCTAATAATTATCTATTAATTGTTCAAATAATTTACTTTCTAAAAATTACTAATTTTTTAAAAAATTAAAAATATTTTTTTCTAAATGTAATTTTTTTAAAAACTGACAATTTATTTTATATAATTGCCAATTTTTAAATTATGAGCAATATATTTCTGATTATTTATTAATTTTTTAAACAGAGTATTACATTTTCAATTAATTAATAATTATTTTAAATTTAAAACTTAGTATTTTATTAATTACTAATTTTTCGTTAATTAAAATTAAAAACATTTAAATTTTTTATTTTTGATTAATTAAAAATTATCGCCGATATCATTACTAAAAACAGAATTTTTGCCGATCACTGCCTATAACGAATCGATGTGTCGAACGATGAATTTGTCGATTCGCATTGGTAATTCACCTTTGAATTACGTTCTATGTTTTAGATCCGCGAATGCTGCTTCGACACTTGAGGACGTGGCTGTTTCTTTATCGTAGCGAAAATGAGAATACATAATAGCTGTCCAGATTGGCAAATAAGAAATCAGTTTTTTTAATTGTTTTGCGATTTGCGGATTGTAGAATGCATTAACCACAGAACCTGATGTGGCCTTCGTTGCTACAATTTTTGCCGACTCGAAAATGGCTTTTGCCCATTCTGTTCATCCAGATTTTTCAATAACGAAATTTTCGTTATAAGCTGCTTTTTCGATTTCTTTGTCATCGATAGGATCTTCGATTGACGTTCCTTTAATAATATCGTTAATCGATCTCAAGTGAGATTAAGTGAGAAATTCAGAATTTTCGTCGCAGCCTATATCTTCGCTCAAAGCAACTATCATTATGGACGTTAATGCAGCTTTTATATTTTGTAGATTTTTCATTTTATAAACATGACCGATACTTAAATAAAATAGCAATAATGTTAATAAAATGACTGACGTCAAGTCTAATGTAACAATTTGGCAATTTCGCTTTTTCTTCTAAAATTATGATATTATATAAAACTTGCAGATAATCACGTGTATCCGCGTAATTTGCAAATGCTTTTGATACTGCCATTAAAAGAGCTTTGCTAAAATCTATAACGACTATTCGTGGTGAAGGTGCTCCGTCTGCTAAAATTGACAAAAAGAAATAGGTAATCATTGCAGCATCTTGTTTCGTTGACACCATTTGACACACCGGAGTGCTGTTTGTCTCCGTTGCTAGCACGCATTGGTAAAGATAAATATGAGGGCTTTTCTCATTATTTACGAGCTTTAATTTTTTTGCAAAACTACCCGTTGCATCGATTGTTAAAAAACTATTTAAATTTTGATTCGTAGTAATTTTGTACGAAAATTTTTGCTCCTCTGTCCAATACATGCAGAAGAATGGATTATGTCCTATGTTGCGTATGATACCTGCAAGGGACTCATATTTCGCCAAATTCAAGTTGAGAATTGGATCGCTATGTTTGCCTCTAGAAGCATGGCTTCATCTATGGGCTGAATAGTTTTCATTGCGTACGTGCTTGCGCTAATGAATTCACGAACGCGTTCTCTGGATTCTCCATTTATTTCGGGAATCATATTACGCGCTTCTTTTAGGCTAAGGAATCCGACGTGGTGCCCTGGTTGACTACGGATGTCACTCTGCGTTCGTCCGTAGGTCACGTCCAGCGGGCCCTGGCTGATCCGTACGCGTCGTTCTTGCGCATCGGGGCTGTCGTGTGAGGATTCCAGCCGGCTCACGCGGTCCTGTACGTCGCGGATCGCACGCAGGACTTTGACTGAGCGGTCGAATTCTGCGGCCTCTGCGCGGTTTATGCGATCCTGCATGTCGCGCATCATGCGTAGAACGTCGTTGAGCACGGAGCCTATTGCTCTTGGGCTTATTTGCGTCGGCTCGGGGGCTCGACTTTGATCGGTTTCGGACGGTCGCCCATTTTCCGCGGGTCTGGGCCGCTCCATTTCGGCGTTAATTTACGCAGGGGTTATGTCCTCGCGCGGCGTGATTGTCGCGGCAGCTCGTGGTTGGCTCATTGTTTTAGCCCGAGAGGTATAATCCTCTTCCTCGGGGTCAAATATATCGCTCTTGTACGATGTTAAGAAGAATTCTCGTCACAAAGATACTCGGCTAGGAGTTCGGCTAACGTATGGTCTGCTTCTACGCGGTTTTTTGTCCATTCGGTCAATGGGGTCGTTTGAGAATAAACTCTCGTCAAGATTACCAAACGGAAACTCGCACTCGGTAATAACGTGTTCCGGTAACTCGGTTTCGCTGTCCGAGTGTCGCGTTTCTAATGCTACACGAACGTTATCTAAAGTCGCTTGTGTCGTTGCGCGCGGACTATTTACCCGTGGTGAAAATTCGTTGATTAACCACGACGCATTGGCTATCGGCGTTTGGGGAGGACTATTTTCTCCCGACATTCACGCGTAGTACAAGTTTAAATTTTCTCGATTGCTTGTTGCGCGCGCTCGCTCAACACGAAGGACGCGTTACTAATAGGGGGATGCCGGGACACGCCGTCCGACATCTATTAGCGCTTAACACTTGTCTCTTGTAATTGCGAAGCTTCCCTTGGCTTTTGCGGTTGTAGCTGCTGTAATCACGAAGTTTCTTTCGACTTTCGATCGCGAGGGGCGTTCGCTATTTCTACGCTCGGCGCGTGCCGTAGTCGGCTTACAAATTGCTTCGGACTTACAGTATTGTCGCGCAACGCATGGTGTCTGCTTTCTGCTGTGTCGGAGTTCTGCAGGGCCGCTCCACTGCTTTGTGTCGTCTCTGCTTCGCTATATTCCTGCTGCGCTGCTTCGCTGGCTCGGTGCGTCCCTGTGGCGTTGCCCCGGGCTGGCGAGTCCGTGCGGTAGGTTGGGGCTTCTCCGGTGTCGCTGATAACACTCGGCGGCTGCTACCGTTGTCTCACGTGTTGCTCACTCGGGATCCGGCTGGCTGTTCCTTTCCGGGGTGTTTTGCCGCCGCTTTATGATCCGTTCCCTTTTGCAGGATGCCGTAGATCTGGCAGGATGTCTTCTCGTCCGGTTGGCAGATATCCCACCGCTGCCACCAATTGTCGTGCCGCGCCTGGGTTTGCAGGGTCGGCACGGAGTTCTTTGGGATCCGCCGAGAGAGAGAAGACACACGAATCCAGATTCTTGTAGAATAGCCTTTTAAAAAACTTCGATATCTTATTACACAGGTGTTCTTAATCTACTGCCCTGACTTGCGGGCGTTCGTGTAGTCGATTACATTTGGTTGCGCGTGATCTAGTCTTTCGTTCCAGACTGCCCGCCGCTTCTCGAAAGGGCGGGCTTTTATCTCTTTCGTGTTAGCTTCCGCGGTGCTGATTTAGCTGTCAGCGCTTTTGCTTCCGGGCGAGTGACCTGGATGCCACTTGCGAAACCCGGAATGCCACCTCAGGTGAGTTTGGCAAGATCAGGAAGCAACGCTGACAGCTAGGTATCGTAATTCGGGGTCGTTGACCTTCGCCGCACAACATCGATTCTTAAACATTGCGTTGAGTTCGCTCTTCACTAGATATAACTGATTCACTAGATATAATTGACACACTGCTTTTTAATATATAATATATAAACAAAAGCTATTTCTTCGTCTTTTTTTTTTTTTTTTTTTTTTTTTTTCTTTTTTTAAGTACGTAATGTATAATCGCGAAAAACTGCTTAAAACTTTAGGGAGAGCAGAGTATAAAGCCATTGATGAAAATGGAAAAATATTTCCGCCATCCCATGATATTTTTGAGAAAATATCAGAGCACATGCACAGTTTAGGTTCTGCTATTACTCCAAAACATGTATATACAATATTGAACACCAATATAAGTGGAATGAAAAATTATGTTACGCGTATTTTTAATATAAACAAAAGCGCAGAAATAAACAAGTCACTAGATGATAATACATTTAATCTTTCCGATGTAACAAATACAAGCACTGAAAATGTAACATTTTCCCTTGTTCTTTCCAACGATGTTTGAAAAACTGTGAAACCTACGAAAAAGACGTATCGTAATCGCAAGTACATACTATTGCAACTTGGAAAATGGACTCATGTATTTGCCTGTAAAATATGGGAGCAGAAAAAAAATTTTATGTGCATTTACTTTTAAATATGCAAAAGTTTTTAAGAGTATTGAGTCTAAATATTACGCGCGTTTCGTAGGTTTATGCACAGAATGCAAAAAAAAACTCTCTGGTCACTTATTTAAAAAACCCTCCAAAAAGACAGACGTAATATTTCAATTCAGGTTAAAAAATTTCCAGTCTGGATTTTTACACAAAAAGAAGCGTCAATTAAAAAGACATCTGTGCCAGGAAATAGCGTCGCATTTATTAGATAGTAGACAAGATGCCTGCACATGGAGAACAAACGAGGCAAAATCTTTACTAGATGCGCAACTAAGTTTCCGGGTTTCACACATAAATGGCACCAATAACACATGTACTCGATTTAAATGTTTGAAGTTGTCTGAAGTTATAGCTTGGACATCTGTTAACAATAACCAGTCGTTATATCAATACATATCGCAACGCAAAAATATTTTTTCTAACAATGAAGATGTCGAAATTTTGTGCCAAATAAACAGCATTTGCGGGAAGCTTTGCTTTTCTGTTTTAACTTGAAAAAAATGCAGCTGAAGCACGTCGTTTGCTTGAGGAGGCCTACGGCGAACATGCACCATCGAAAACTACCTGTGAAGATTGCTCGAAAAACGGCCAGAATGGTACACGAGACACGAACGAGTGATATTGCAGCACGACAACGCTCCGTGCCATCGCAGTTCCATCGTCCAGGACACCATCAAAACGCTGAAATGGGATCTGCTACCGCACCCGCCGTATTCGCCAGACCTGGCGCCTTCCGATTATTACTTGTTCCGGTCGATGGCGCATGGATTGGCTGGGCTACACTTGACCAATTTCGAAGAAGTGCAAAATTGGTTCGATAAATGGTTTCGGTCCAAAGACGCGTCGTTTTATCGTCGCGGTATTCATGTATTGCCAGAGAGATGGCGAAAATGTATAGTTAGCGAAGGACGATACTTTGAATAAGCCATTTTTTGTATTTTTCTTAAAATTTTTCATTTTTTATTGATAAAAAAAACCCGGAAACTTAGTTGCGCACCTATTAATGGACAAGGGCAATCCCATTCCACCAACATTATATAATACTGCAGTGCTTCGAAAAGCCAAGCAACAAGAACTGGACCATCGTCTCGAATTGAAACATAGCGATCCAATTCTTAACTTGAATTTGGCGAAATATGAGTCCCTTGCAGGTATCATACGCAACATAGGACATAATCCATTCTTCTGCATGTATTGGACAAAAGAGCAAAAATTATAGTACAAAATTACTATAAATCAAAATTTAAATAGTTTTTTAACAATCAATGCAACGGGTAGTTTTGCAAAAAAATTAAAGCTCGTAAATAATGAGAAAAGCCCTCATATTTATCTTTACCAATGCGTGCTAGCAACGGAGACAAACAGCACTCCGGTATTTCAAATGGTGTCAACGAAACAAGATGCTGCAATGATTACCTATTTCTTTTTGTCAATTTTAGCAGACGGAGCACCTTCACCACGAATAGTCGTTATAGATTTTAGCAAAGCTCTTTTAATGGCAGTATCAAAAGCATTTGCAAATTGCGCGGATACACGTGATTATCTGCAAGTTTTATATAATATCATAATTTTAGAAGAAAAAGCAAAACTGCCAAATTGTTACATTAGACTTGACGTCAGTCATTTTATTAATATTATTGCTAGATGGGACTGCCTTCGCGGTAAAGTAACAAAAGTTTGACAATTTTATTTAAGTATCGGTCATGTTTATAAAATGAAAAATCTACAAAATATAAAAGCTGCATTAACGTCCATAATGATAGTTGCTTTGAGCGAAGATATAGGCTGCGACGAAAATTCTGAACTTCTCACTTAGTTTCACTTGAGATCGATTAACGATATTATTAAAGGAACGTCAATCAGAGATCCTATCGATGACAAAGAAATCGAAGAAGCAGCTTATAACAAAAATTTCGTTATTGAAAAATCTGGATGGACAGAATGGGCAAAAGCCATTTTTGAGTCGGCAAAAATTGTAGCAACGAAGGCCACATCAGGTTCTGTGGTTAATGCATTCTACAATCCGCAAATCGCAAAACAATTAAAAAAACTGATTTCTTATTTGCCAATCTGGACAGCTATTATGCATTCTCATTTTTGCTACGATAAAGAAACAGCCACGTCCTCAAGTGTCGAAGCAGCATTCGCGGATCTAAAACATAGAACGTTCAAAGGTGAATTGCCAATGCGAATCGACAAATTCATCGTTCGACACATCGATTCGTTATAGGGCAAGGTTTTGCTGTCGCTTTCTAATGAGAATACGATAGACAAATCAGTAAAACTGAAAACATGTGGAGCATCGAAGAAAATTGGAGAGGATTAACCAAAAAGGAATCCAGTGTTGATGAAATCGACATCAATAAAAAACAATCAGGTGAGAAAGATAAAAAACAAAAAAGAAAATTAACTTACCTCGATGACTGTCCAGATCGCGATACGATAAAAAAATCAGTAAAAACTGAATCAGTAAAAACTGAAAACATGTGGAGCACCGAAGAAAATTGGAGAAGATTAATAAAAAAGGAATCCAGTGTTGATAAAATCGACATCAATGAAAAACAATCAGGAGAGAAAGATAAAAAATAAAATTAATTTACCTCGATGACTGTTCAGATTGGGATCACATGTCAATTCTGCACAGAGTTACAATACCCTTATTAAAAAACGGCAATCTACTCAAAGGTTCTTGTTGCGGCGATCGCTTCATCGTGGTTCGCGAGACTTGCGCGTTCGATTTGATTACTCAAATGACAACAAACGCAATAGCCACAAATCCCACTTATGCCGATATTATTACGACTACAAATAATAATTTTTGCAATTTTGCAAAAAGTATTTCTCGTATTAACACTAAGAGTATCACATATAGTTATTATCAAGAGCGGGCAAATATTCTTAGTAATATATCAATTTTTGAAATAAAACCTTATAGAAGGAATGTTATGCATTTAAATGCAAACTGCAATGTTTCACATCTCGCGGAACATTTATTCGCAAATTTTCCTAGTTTAATAATAAGTAAACTGTGTGATTATTGCAATTACAAAAATGTAAGAAACATTTCAGTAATTCCTATTAATGTCGACATATTATTGCAAAACGGACTTTCCAAAATACAGAATGCTATATTAGACGCTAATAAAGAACGAAAATTAGCGTGCAAAAAGTGCTGTCAAAACATAACGGAAAAATATACATTTCAATCGCATTTACTTGTAGATACAAACGTATTTACAGATAAAAGGTACGCAACATGTATAGGTATCGACAAAAAAAGTACAACTCTAGGCTCTGCACCAAAAATTTCATATTTCAATGAGCAACAATACATTATTGCTGGTGTGGCCTCTTATCGTCAATACGCAACGGTAAAAAATTATGGGCATTACTCAGCGTATATTTACGATACAACTCGTTGGTACATGTACGACGACATGTTAACCAAACAAAGAGCTGCGTCAGACGAAGAAAAAATAGAGCCACATTTAATAATGTACGTTGCAACAAATAAATAATTTCTACGTTGTTGTTATAAACAAATTATATTTTATTACACACACACACACACACAACAGAGAGGGTTTGGAGTCACTAAATACTGCGGGAGTGACGAACCGCGGAGTCCCTATCTCTGCTGACACACACACACACACACACACACACACACACACACACACACACACACACACACACACACACACACACACACACACACACACACGCACGCACGCACGCACGCACGCACACCCACACACACACCCACACACGCACGCACGCACGCACGCACGCACACCCACACACACCCACACACACACACACACACACACACACACACACACACACACACACACACACACACACACACACACACACACACACACACACACACACGCACACACACACGCACACACACGCACACACGCACACACGCACACACAAAAACACGCACACGCAAGCACACGCACACGCACACGCACGCGCACGCGCACGCACACGCACACACACACACACACACACACACACACACACACACACACACACACACACACACACACACACACACACACACAATGAGGTGTAAATCCGACCGTGCAACCTCCACGCGGTACATCTTGGATAATTCTAACGCCGGCGGTAATACATGTAATAACTATCAAGCTCCATATAACTCAAGAAGTAACTTAATTAAGGAATACTTCATTATAGTGTAAACATAGTGATTTGATCACAAAAATTTCTAAGTTCCGAAGAATAAAATGTTTGTTTAGTAAACCGGGCAATTTTTTGAAAGTTCTGGGTAGCACCTCACGAGTACTGCCAAAAACTATTAAGGCTCGAAGCGCTACGACCGATATATAAAAAGTTCTCGCGATTTTTTACATGTTGGGTCGAAAAATTTCTAAGTTCCGAAGGATAAAATTTTTGTTTCGTAAACCGGACAATTTTATCATAGTTCTGGGTAGCACCTCACGAGTTCTACCAAAAACTATTAAGGCTCGAAGCGCTACGACCGATATATAAAAAGTTCTCACGATTTTTCACATGTCGGGTCAAAAAATTTCTAACTTCCGAAGGATAAAATTTTTGTTTCGTAAACCGGGCAATTTTATGAGAGTTTTGGGTAGCACCTTACGAGTTCTACCAAAAACTATTAATGTTCGAGGCGCTACGACCGATATATAAAAAGTTTTCGATATATTCCGTTTTTGAATAAAATAAAAAAAAAAAATTTTTAAGTTCTGGGAGTTTTGTTAAGAGTTCTGGGTAGCACCTCAAGAGTTCTAAAAGAAATCCTAATAGCAAAATTAAATATTTTTAATACTTTTATTGTTATCGCTGATTTAGGGATTTCATTTTGTGAAGTTAGCACTCCCAAGATTAATCAACCGGTTTTTTTAGCTTTATTCGCCGGAACTATTTCTAAAATTGACAAGAAACTCTAGAACTCTTCGAGGTGCATTCAGAACTTAAAAAAAAAAAATGATTTTTTTAAAGATGGTGCTAACTTCACAGAGGTGACATAATGCTCGCGAAAGGCGCGAGACCCTAAACCTAACGCGTACTATAAGACGATTATTACCGCGAAAATGTAACACACGCGAGAACACTCAGAACGACGCCAAATATAATACGCCAGAATGTTCGACATAACGCGAAGTATCACACGCGATTACAAGGAATAAACGAAGACGCTGAATACGAAATCTAGCACAAGAAGACAGAGTCTAATACTCTTATTACAACATAACGTGGAACAGTGAATAACGCGCAAGAAGAAGCCGGAATCAACACGCACGAAATCCATCACGCGACAACATAATGTACGACGTACAAGAATGCGCGCAATGGCACACGCGGTCGCGAGAACGAAGGACGTGAGAAACGACGGATTCGCGATCTCGACATTAGTTACCGGCGTTCCTACCGCGATCTCTAGGAGCCTATGACTTTAATCCACGAGCCCCGTAGCCAACAAGACTATCCTGGGGCCCCTCGCTTTCGGCGCCGATCACTAACGCGAAATATGCCTTGTCGGCGAGTAACACTACGGTTTCGGCAGTCGAGCGAGGACGCGACCCGGAGGGCGGTGTCGTGGCTTTACACACGCGAAATGTGTACGGCTACCTCACCGAAAAGTATGCTCCTTCGAGCGTTGCGGGATGCCGTCGTCACAGGCCTCAACTTCGTCACCATGATGCGGCTCGATAGCCAGGCGCGATCAAAAGCGTGTAATCAAACGTTGACGTGTCACGTCGGAGGACGACCAGGAAGTACTCGCGAAAATTTGCTCGATAGCGGAATCGATGGCGCGCCCCACTCAGGGAGTGCGCGGCCCTTCGGCGGGGGCCAATCAAGGGCGGGCTCGCGAGTTCTTGCGGGGGCGTTCTCTGGCCCCTCGCTTTTGCGGCGGTTCCTTGGCACCCTTAAACGGCGGTCCGGATACGCTGATCCCTCTCCAACGCTTCAATGTGACTCAGGGGTGCTGGCCAGCCACCCCCGGAGTCTGGTTGCTTCCGTGGAGGTTAGCCGGGCAAACTTGTTCTCTCTAGCAAAATACACTCCCTGGGAGCTTGTTTTGTCGAATTTGGTAAGTTCTCTGGGAGCTCACCAAAATGAACTTCTTGGGAGCTTGTTTTGTCGAATTTGGTAAGCTCCACCGAAAGCTCAGTAAAATGCATTCCCTGGGAGCTTGTTTTGTCGAATTACGGATCCAGCAACACAGATATTCATATAAAAATATATTTATTCATTTTTTTACAGTAGCTGAAAATATCACCCTCTTATACACATAAACATAATTTTATAGTTATTCTGAAATATTTTTTTTTATCAATTTGCTTTTTGCGATGTTCTTTATTAACTCCAAGCATAGTTTCCATATTTGCAAACCAATTGCAAATAGAATTTTCCTTGACAGCCGCTCGCGTCTTGCTCAAATATTCGGCTTTCTTCTGCGATAAATGTGGATGTTTTTGACGTAGAACTACGTCTTTCTCGGGGGGTATGCGGGTACGACTGCAACGTTTTCTTGCAACGTTTTCATGCAACGTTTTCTTGCAACGTTTTCATGCAACGTTTTCTTGCAACGTTTTCATGCAACGTTTTCTTTTTCTCAAAAAGTATTAAAGAAAAATATACTTTATTATAAAGTTTTTGAAAGCTCTCGATGTAAGCTAAATGTTTTCGTGGTTAATTTTTTGATATGGGTTTGTTCTGGACAAGTATTAAAGAAAAATATACTTTATTATATAGTTTTTGAAAGATCTCTCGATGTAAGCTATGGGCTTTCGCAATTTCATAAATAAATAAATGAATGAATAAATGGATGAATGGATTTTATAAATACATAAATGAATGAATGAATGAATGAATGAATAAATGAATAATGAATAAATGGGTGAATGGATAAATGAATTTAATAAATAAATAAATGAATGAATGGATGAATGGATGAATGGATAAATAGATGAATGGATTTAATAAATAAATGAATGAATGAATGGATGGATAAATGATAATTTATCCATTCATTCATCCATTCATCAATCCATTCATTCATTCATTCATTTATTTATTTATTAAATCCATTCAACCATTCATTCATTCATCTATTCATCCATTTATCTATTCATCCATTCATTCATTCATCCATTCATCCATTTATTTATTTATTTATTAAATACATTCATCCATTCACCCATTCATCCATTTATTCATTCATTCATTCATTTATTTATTTATTAAATACATTTAATAAATAAATGAATGAATGAATGGATGAATGAATGATAATTTATCCATTCATTCATCCATTCATCAATCCATTCATTCATTCATTCATTTATTTATTTATTAAATCCATTCAACCATTCATCCATTCATCCATTTATCCATTCATCCATTTATTCATTCATTCATTCATTTGTTAGCCGTTTTGTCGGTTAAAAGGGATCGTGCTCCGTTCGCGATATGAAGGATGAAGGAAGGCGTTGTATTTTTGAACCACTTTAATAAATTGAGTTGCCTTACACGAGTGTCCTTATTACAAGTTCCGCTTCGCGTCTCGTTTATAGATAACTCGCAGGTGACTCGACGCGACAGCTTGATGGTTTCAGACCGACTGCCTGATTGTTCGATTCGGCGGTCTTACATCGGTTTTCGGTTGCTACCTCAGGATCGCCCGTGGTAGCATTAACCTCTATGGTCAGCGCTCGGCGCTGACCTTCGCGTCAGCGATATTGGTCCTCGTGGATGGACCTTGCTCTCTACGTTTCGTCGCTGGGGTCGAGTTTCTTTAGCGCTTGGCAACTCGGTTGCCAAGAGCGTTGTGCGCTCACAACACCCTTCCCCCCGCGGAAAAAGAAAAACGTAATTTTTCGTTTATTTATGCGTCTTTTTTTTCCCTGAGAGGTTACAATCTGATTTTCTTATGTGCTATTTTTACATGATTTTTTGATTTTTTTTTGTTACAAAGTTTTAATGGTCCCTTCATTTTTTTTTTATTACATAAATGATTACGGCTATGATACTTATTACTATTACAATTGTGACCGTGGAGCCTATGGAATATATAATATTTTTATTCGTGAATATGCTGGGTTGGTTATTTTCCATCTCCTTTTGGATTTCTTCTAAACTTAAACTTATTTTCATTAATTCTGTTGGATATTTGATTATTGGTTCCAGTTTTATTTCTTTATCAGATTCTATTTTATTATTTACCGTTATACTTTTTTCTATGATGTCTGTTATATTAAACTCTGGTAAATACATTTTTACATATTTATTGTAAACTCGATTTGTTGTCTCTAAATATATATCTGGTGTAGTTAGTTTACAACTGTCGCGTAATGTTATTTTTCCGGTTTTCTCTATTTTTATTTTAATTTCCGGCAATTCGTTACATTGAATTACTATGTTAATTGTCTTTGGGGTGGAAAATAACCATGTCTGAGGCTCGGATACTGCAATCCAGAATGTTACATTTGATATAATGTGACGTTGCTTACGATTTTCTATATGTGTAGACGTTTTTACAAAGAGCTGTATTTCGGTCGGTGCATTCGCCGTTATAAAATAGACAGGGAGGTTCTGAGCGCAGGTGAACTTAGTATTCTCTTGTGTACATTTATTTAAATCGTTTTCCTTTAATATTACATAGTTGTGATTTTCTCGATTTATCCCTAATAGGGTGTGAGAGGGTTCTAGGAAGGTGAAAACGTTGTGGCTATTGTGTACTGGTACAGGTGTGATCTTTATTATTTCATACATTGGATACGCTATTAATGGGAACGCTAGGATAGTGTATATGTTCGAATTATCATAATACGCGTTTACATCTAAGTATTTTTGGATAGAGTTCCAGTTTTCGGCTTGTATTTTAAATGGGAAGTTTAATCTTCTATCTATGTGTGAGGTCGCTTCTCTTAGTTCTACGATTATTTTTTCGGTTGGGAGTACACGCGTTAATAAAATATTGTGTTTTGCGTGAGTCAGGTAATCTGTAATGTCATTTATGTCTGTCGTGAGGTCATTTAAAATAGCAGTTAATACTAGTAGTTGTTCGTCTATTCCCTCTCGGTATATGAGCTGTTCCTCTAGTTTTCTCGTAACGTTAGCCATTAAATTTTCATTATATGAAAGTGTTTGTTCTAGTTTTTCCATATGACCTTGCGACCGCGCGCTTCGGAGGCGAGTTCGGAAACGATCCGACGAGCATCCTCAATGGAGAAGATACCGACTGAGGGGACGAAAGCGAGGATCGATAACGTGAGACGCCCAAACCGTAGTGACCGGCAGAGGCAATGGACCAGAGGACCATCCCGCATACCTGGCGCACGAATGTGCGACGCCAGATTTACCGACGAAGCAAGGTTCCCGAAAAGGAGACCGGCTTCGGGTACAAGGACGCCCGACGGCCTTACCAAGACCTGGGATACCTCCCCAGGAGGTCGGCGCCATTGTCCGACAAAGTCCGGGCGAAACGCACTTTCGCCAGGAACTTGCACATCCGACGGTCTTACCAAGACCTGGGATACCTCCCCAGGAGGTCGGCGCCATTGTCCGACAAAGCCCGGGCGAGACGCACTTTCGCCAGGAACTTGCACATCCGACGGCCTTACCAGGACCTGGGACACCCTCCCAGGAGGTCGGCGCCATGATCCGGCGACAACCGGGCGAAACGCACTTTCGCCAGGAACTTGCACATCCGACGGCCTTACCAGGACCTGGGACACCCTCCCAGGAGGTCGGCGCCATGATCCGGCGACAACCGGGCGAAACGCACTTTCGCCTGGAACTTGCACATCCGACGGCCTTACCAGGACCTGGGACACCCTCCCAGGAGGTCGGCGCCATGATCCGGCGACAACCGGGCGAAACGCATCTTCGCCAGGAACTTATCCATCCGACGGTCGTACCAAGTCCTGGGACACCCGCCTAGGGGGTCGACGTCGAGCTCCGACAAAGATCCCCAGGATACGCATCATCTCCGGGAACAGTGGCCCGGAACAGCGATACCAGCACCTGGGAAACACAGCCAGAGGGTCGGCGTCAACGGCCGACGACAGCGACGTCACCCGGACGTCGTTTACAGGGAGAACACCCAAATTCACCTTCAGGGGTATCTCCGAGGAGGTGCGCATAGGTCGACGTCGTCCGCGTCGAACATTTGCCGGGAGTGAAAATCTGGTGCAGCGGTACCGAGGAGGGAAGGTTCTCGCACTGCGTTGCGCGTGGAAATTTCCACGGGAACCTTCTAGAACGGGCGATGCGCAAAAGGACACGCGAGAGGGTAGTGAAAATTATCGTGTTTTCGCATGATCGCGCCAGATGTGCCGGCCGCGAACAATAGACGATCGAGAAAGTTCCGGGGAGTGGGAACGATCCGGCATAAGTGGGGAGCCCAAGCGAGAGCGACCGCTCGAGGCAGTCTCTCGGGTATAGCCGCGGCGAACACACGTATCACACTCTGTACGATCGGCATACGCGTTATACTTTACAACCGAGAACTCCCGCGTACTATCGCGTAAAATTACTCGTCTTAACCAACAGCGACAGCGAGGGGCAATTAATTGCCAAATACAATCGAGTGTTAGCAACAATACGCGAGTTGAAATTCGGATACATTGTTAATTAGTGGAAGTGCAATTATCGAGTATATAACAACCACGGGCATTGGGTCACGCGGATACGGAATATTGTGCGGACATTATTAATCATTGTATATAACCACCGAATACTCGTTCGTTAATTCAGCGCACGAACATTGTATGATAGAGTGATGGTCATGGCCGAGTGCGTGATCATAGTTTAACAATCACGAGGTTCAAAGTCCTCCGATCGGAATAATTATCTGGAATAAAAGCATCGTATCGACTAAACGAATAAACCGAGATACGCAATTTGAATAATTGTGCAACTTTATTAAAATAAAGCGACGTTCACACCGAGGCGAGAAACTCGCGTTGTGAGACACCTTTATGATATTGTGAAACGGCCTGTAATGTTGAAATGATGATCTGGAATTAAAGATTAATTAATTCTGTTCTGAAACAAATTCTCCTGATTAATTATAAAAAATTATCGATACTTACCTTCTACTTACCTTGTCCTTCGGCGATGATCCAACGTTGGCCAGCGGCAATCCGGTATGCGATGTAAAGCGAGGATCCGGGGAAGCAGAGCAGCAACAAAGCAGCGATCCATCCGAGGCGGGAACCTGAAAAAAGAGAAGCAAATTAGTGCGTAATTAAAACATAATTATCGGGAATTATCCTTATCTGGTATGCGAGGTAAAGCGAGGATCCAGAGACGGATAACGGCAACGGCGATCCATTCCGGGCGTCGATCTGCAACAAAATATAAAATAATTGCCACATAATTATTTTATAATTACTTACCTCTATCTGGTATGCGATGTAAAGCGAGGATCCAGGGAAGAGAAGCAGCAACGATGATCCAACAGGGACATCAGTCTGAAATAAAATTCAAATAATTAGGATATAATTGAATTATCCTTACTTACCTCTATCTGGTATGCGATGTAGGGATGAGAAGCAGCAACGGTGATCCATCAGGGACATCCTTCTGAAACAAATAATTCTTATTAGCGTCTTGCGAATAATCGGGGCGTTGATGCGAACTTACCTTCTCGGTAGTCTAAGGTAAAACCGAGTGGCGACCGTTTGATAGGAATATTATCCGCAGGAATCGGGCTCAACACGTACCGTCCGGTCACAGTAGAAGAGCACCGAGGAACGCGAAGAAACACAGGCTGGCCGATAGACGTGTCGGAACCTGCAGGGTAGGAGACATCCGAGAGCTGAAGGTCCCGACCAAACTCCGAAACATCTCAAAAATGGCGACCGTGACAGGATACGTAAGTGTCAGCGGTGTTCTGAACCAGTGAGTGCGCGTAAGGATTACGACAGCATCACGACAACAGGAAGATTTCGCGAACGGGATAAGTGAGGCAACCGTGATAAAGTGCACACGCGTGTTGACAACGTGCGCGAAAAGTGTTGAGGTCGTGCGGCAAGTAACGCCGAGGCGGCATAACAACTCTCACGAAAAGCTGTACGATCGCGTAGTGGATGAATCAATCGCGGGCCAGAAGATATCCGTATCCGAACTTCAAGAAAGAAGAAGCGCCAAGAGCGAAGATAGAAGATAGAAGAAAGAAGATCATCGAGGGAATTGAAGACGAAAGTTCCGAGACGTCATTACAACGGGCGACAACGAACACGAGGGCGTAACGCAACGTACCGCGCACGTCCTATGACAAACGTGTTGCAATCTCGCACGGACGTACAAGGAGAAACGCTGGTTCCCCGAGCATAAGTGAGCCAAAGCGGTCAGAATAGGGCCAAAGGCGAAGAGAAAAGGCAAAGCGAGCTGTATACGCTCGAGCCAAATGTCAACGGTGGGACATACACCGCCGAGAAGAGTGTTCACAAGGTCTGACGGACCGGCACTCACAGAGGAAGAAATCTTGCGCAGGCAAGAAGAAGAAAATCGACGGATTGACGAAAATCAACCGCTGATAGATACAACCGACGGGGGAGACGAAACAGAAATTGTCGACCTCAGTAAAGAAAAGATGGCTGACACCATGACCGAAAACGAACGGCAAATGATGCAGCAGATACAACAGCTGACCGCGGAGTTGGAAGAAATGCGAACCATTCAACGACAGAGGCGTGATTCCGTTGTTACAAACAATACGGATCGCGGCCCGGCCGGTCGGAGTACCGCACAACAACCGGGCGAGCGAGCGTACGACGACGAGAGTACACGCGGAGGGAAGATGATAGAAATGGTACCGTTACAAGCCCGACTGCCGAGAGGTGGCTGGATTAAAAGTCCTTTCGACGATTTATCGTACAAAGGCAAAACGGACGGGCAGAACCCAATCCGGTTCTTGGAAAAGTTCGAGAAACTCGCACGTTACGAAAACGTGTCCGAAGAGGAGCAATTCTTCTACTTCGGAAAATGCTTGAAAGGTGCCGCGAGCCAATGGTACGAGTTACAGCGAGCGGATGACATCTATGAAATCAAAGAAGCATTCAAAAAACATTTCTGGGGATGCCAAGCCCAGATGAGATTCCGACAAATGGTATACTTTGAAAAATTCAAACCCGGAGAATGTACCATGACCGAATACGCATTGGACATGGCCAGACAGGCCAGAACATTGATTCCGCCGATGTCGGACGAAGAAATAGTGCAAACTGTGCGCGAGCACTTTGACGGAGGCATCGCGCGCGAACTACGACCGTCAGTGGTCCGAAATGTTAACGAGATGATCGACATGCTCGACACCTTGGAAAACGAAAGAGCAACCAGGAAGTTGCGCGTCGAAGCGCGCAAACCTCCGGACAAGCCCAACAATTATCGCACGGACAATCCAGGATATCGTGGCAACACGAGGACACCTTACGCCAAGGATGACACCCGATCTAACAATTTCGCCCGACGCGACGCGGCGAAAAATTTGTCGCAAACCAAGTCTGCCAGCTGGCGAAAGTCGGACGCATCCGAAGCCAAGATAGGAGATGTCGACATTGTGGAATTGCCTGACAGTGACGATAACGAGGGCAAAACAAAAACCACCAGATATACGAGGAGCAAAAGTACCCCGAAAGCGGGATATCGCGATAAAACACAGCCACGCCAGACCAAACGAGGGAGAAACCTCGCCGCAATCACGGCGGACGGCGAAAAAGGAAACAAGAGAAACGGAAAGGAGCCGCACCAGAAGGGGCGCGGGAAGAAACACCAGGACGATAAAGGCATAGATAATTACCGCCCCGCGACAGCGCTGGAAAGAGAAAGATTCGCGAGCTTGTACATCAGTGAGGAAGAATCCGAAGAGGAGAGATGTTCAGAGGAAAGCGAGCGGGAATGCTGCATGATTACGCAGCAGCCAAAGGAAACCGGAAAAGACGAAATGGAGCCCGAACCGCTTAGCATCATCCGAACGAGGGAAATAATCGAGGAAATCGACCAGGATATGGAGGAAGCACAAAAGATAAAGGTGAAAGGCGCTGATGTGCCCATGATCGAGCTCGAATTTGGAGAATGTAAGATAAAAGCGTTGGTGGACACAGGATCGCAAATCACAGCGATAACCCGGGACCTGTACCAGAGGCTCGTCGACGCGGGAGAAGAAATGGATACGGTACCAATCAAACGATTCCGATTAAAGGGAGCCTTCGCTGAGAGAGGCACATTCGTGACAAGCAAAGCCAGACTCGTGGGAAAATATAACGGGGAGAGCTACGCACACGAATACTGCATTGTGGATACCCTAGCCTTCGATGTAGTCCTGGGAATTGATTTTCACGTGAAACATCGAATGCTGTTGGACTGCAACGACGAAATTAAAATATACTTTCGAAAATCGTCCGAACTTACCAGGCGGATTAACGCCATCCGGCGAGAGGAGGCAATGGAAAAGCTCCAGCTAATCATGGATAAATACCCCAAAGTGTTCGACGGACGAATCGGGAAAATCAAGCACTACAAACACAAAATCAGAATGAACTCGTTAAGACCGTTTAAGAGGAAAACGTACCCGATACCCGAGATACACCTCGATAGGGTAAGGAAATATATACAAGAACTAGAGAAAATGGGAATTATCGCAAAGCGGGCCACGCAATACATCAACCCGTTGGTCGTGGTGGTGAAGAAAAACGGAGACATCCGTTTGTGCCTCGACGCCCGTGAAATAAACAAAGACATGACTAACGACCACGCCCAGCCTCCCACAATTGAGGAGGTGTTCAGAAGAATTGGCCGGAAGAAGTATTTCACCACATTAGACGTGTCAAACGCATTCTGGCAGGTCCCGCTCGAGGACGAGTCACAGCAATTCACGGGATTCTTATTCGACGGGCAGACGTATGTATTCAAGCGCATGCCATTTGGACTTAAAACCGCGGGCGCGTCATTTACCCGCGCGATGGACGGGGCCATCGAACCCAGGGAGTTTATAATAAAATACCTGGACGACGTGCTCATTGCATCCGACACATTGGAGGAGCACCTCGAACATATAGATTGGGTGTTGGGAAGGTTAGACAACGTCGGATTCAAATTGAACCAAGACAAATGTGAATTTATGCAGGAACAAATCAAGTTCCTGGGACACACATTTGACGAGATCAAAGCCGAAATTAACCAGGAAACGCGCACTGCGATAGCAGACTTCGAGCGACCCAGAAACAAAAGGCAGTTGCAGTCATTCCTGGGCCTGGTGAACTGGGATCGACGGTTTATTAAGAACTTGGCACGACTCACTAAGCCACTCGAGGAATTATTGAAGAAAGACAGAAAATTCGAGTGGACTCACAAACAACAAACCGCCTTCAATGCCATCAAGACGGCATTCAAAGAAGCTCCAAACCTACATTTGTTTAAGCCAGGATATAGATACGGCATTCACGTGGATGCGGCACGTTCCGGACTAGGAGCCCGTCTATATCAATATCAAGAAGGATCGGAAGAAAAGGAGACGGTGGGCTACGTAAGCCGCAGCCTAAAGGGGGCGGAAATAAACTACACGGTCACCGAATTGGAGTGCCTCGCATTGGTCTGGGCGCTCCGAAAATGGCATACCTTGTTGATGGGACGGCACGTAAAGGTACACACGGACCACCAGGCATTGGAATTCCTGAGTACCTGCGTGCAAAACAACGGACGGATTGCTCGGTGGTTCGCGTTCCTCCAGGAGTTCGAGCTCGAAATAACACACATCCCAGGGAAGGAGAACCTAATCGCGGATACCCTCTCGAGAAGAGGCACCACCGGAGACGCAGACGCGGAGGACAAAAGGATCGCGATAATTGGCAATGTCCGAGAAGGCATGGAAACCGCGCCGTGGGTGGATATAATCAAGAACGCGCAGCGGACCGACGAGACGTTGCAAGAAGCGAAAAGGGAAGACCAGCAGAATGTATACGAAAGAGACGAATTATTGCGAGTGCGATATCCGGACGGGGATCGAATAGCCTTGCCAAGGAAGATAGTATGGAGGATCACGCAGGAAGCGCACCGACTGCTGATCCATTTCGGCACCGACAAGGTGCTAGACTTTATCCAACGACACTTCCACGGCCCAAACCTCGCCCGAGTGGCACGAGACGTAGTGGCGTCATGCGAAGTATGCCAAGCCACGAAGTACTACACCCGAGCAACAGTGGGGGGGGAGTACTATGAGCTGCCAGATGCTCCAGGAGATACGCTTTCCATCGACATCTTTGGGCCACTCCCCAGGGCGGCCCACGGTGAGAAGTACGTACTCGTGGTCATGGACCAATTCTCAAAGTTTGTAAAGCTCTACCCGATGAAAGACCAAAAGCTGGATACCATCACGGAATTATTGGAGGGAAAGTTCTTCGAGGAAATCGGAATTCCACGGACCATCCTCACGGATAATGGAGGTCAGTTCATCACTGAAAGGTGGCGGGAATTCGCACGCGACAAGGGGTTCCAGGTGCGACGAACGTCGCCCTATAACCCGCAATCCAACCCCGTAGAACGCGTGATGCGAGAATTGGGTCGACTAATGCGAACATACGCGAGTGAACGACAGTACACGTGGCATCGAATCCTCCCGCGAGCGGAGCAAGTGATTAATAACACGACGCATGCGTCTACGGGATACACGCCAAATGAGTTGAACAATGGAGAAACATATGAATTAGGATTGGACGCCAGACTAAGACCCAGGGTCAACGAAGAAGTCCCATGGGAGGATAAAATCGAAGGGGCCCGGCAAAAACTTAGGAAATCCGCCGCCAAACGGAAACGACAAGCGGAAAAACACGGAACCGCAGAATACCAGCCCGGGCAAGAAGTATGGATCAAGTTGCACCGAAGGTCAGACGCAAATCGGAGGCTCACCCGAAAGATACACCTGGTCTTTAGGGGACCATATCGCATACAACGGATTATACGGCCTAATGCGTATCTGGTGGAAGATCTGAACGGACAAGCCATAGGAGTATTTAATGCACGACAAATTAAACCAAACCGATTGGCTCAGCTGAGAGATGACGAAAACGCGGATCAAGAATACGAAGCCGCGAATGACGGGGAGCAAGAGGAGTATATCGACGTCGAACGGGTCAGCAATGACGGGGAGCAGGCAGAATTCACCGACGAGGACAGGCACAACACGGACAAGGAGTCCGAGGAAGCGGAAGGTAGCGAGAACGACGAAGAGATCGACGTGATCAACACACTATGGATCAATGGGATATCCCGAAGCTCGAACGGACGCAAATTAAGATTAAACTCCGCGCGAGACGAAACTCCAAGCGCAGAGTTGACGGGGAGAATGCGACCGCGCGCTTCGGAGGCGAGTTCGGAAACGATCCGACGAGCATCCTCAATGGAGAAGATACCGACTGAGGGGACGAAGGCGAGGATCGATAACGTGAGACGCCCAAACCGTAGTGACCGGCAGAGGCAATGGACCAGAGGACCATCCCGCATACCTGGCGCACGAATGTGCGACGCCAGATTTACCGACGAAGCAAGGTTCCCGAAAAGGAGACCGGCTTCGGGTACAAGGACGCCCGACGGCCTTACCAAGACCTGGGATACCTCCCCAGGAGGTCGGCGCCATTGTCCGACAAAGTCCGGGCGAAACGCACTTTCGCCAGGAACTTGCACCTCCGACGGTCTTACCAAGACCTGGGATACCTCCCCAGGAGGTCGGCGCCATTGTCCGACAAAGTCCGGGCGAGACGCACTTTCGCCAGGAACTTGCACATCCGACGGCCTTACCAGGACCTGGGACACCCTCTTAGGAGGTCGGCGCCATGATCCGGCGACAACCGGGCGAAACGCACTTTCGCCAGGAACTTGCACATCCGACGGCCTTACCAGGACCTGGGACACCCTCCCAGGAGGTCGGCGCCATGATCCGGCGACAACCGGGCGAAACGCACTTTCGCCAGGAACTTGCACATCCGACGGCCTTACCAGGACCTGGGACACCCTCCCAGGAGGTCGGCGCCATGATCCGGCGACAACCGGGCGAAACGCATCTTCGCCAGGAACTTATCCATCCGACGGTCGTACCAAGTCCTGGGACACCCGCCTAGGGGGTCGACGTCGAGCTCCGACAAAGATCCCCAGGATACGCATCATCTCCGGGAACAGTGGCCCGGAACAGCGATACCAGCACCTGGGAAACACAGCCAGAGGGTCGGCGTCAACGGCCGACGACAGCGACGTCACCCGGACGTCGTCTACAGGGAGAACACCCAAATTCACCTTCAGGGGTATCTCCGAGGAGGTGCGCATAGGTCGACGTCGTCCGCGTCGAACATTTGCCGGGAGTGAAAACCTGGTGCAGCGGTACCGAGGAGGGAAGGTTCTCGCACTGCGTTGCACGTGGAAATTTCCACGGGAACCTTCTAGAACGGGCGATGCGCAAAAGGACACGCGAGAGGGTAGTGAAAATCATCGTGTTTTCGCATGATCGCGCCAGATGTGCCGGCCGCGAACAATAGACGATCGAGAAAGTTCCGGGGAGTGGGAACGATCCGGCATAAGTGGGGAGCCCAAGCGAGAGCGACCGCTCGAGGCAGTCTCTCGGGTATAGCCGCGGCGAACACACGTATCACACTCTGTACGATCGGCATACGCGTTATACTTTACAACCGAGAACTCCCGCGTACTATCGCGTAAAATTACTCGTCTTAACCAACAGCGAGGGGCAATTAATTGCCAAATACAATCGAGTGTTAGCAACAATACGCGAGTTGAAATTCGGATACATTGTTAATTAGTGGAAGTGCAATTATCGAGTATATAACAACCACGGGCATTGGGTCACGCGGATACGGAATATTGTGCGGACATTATTAATCATTGTATATAACCACCGAATACTCGTTCGTTAATTCAGCGCACGAACATTGTATGATAGAGTGATGGTCACGGCCGAGTGCGTGATCATAGTTTAACAATCACGAGGTTCAAAGTCTTCCGATCGGAATAATTATCTGGAATAAAAGTATCGTATCGACTAAACGAATAAGCCGAGATACGCAATTTGAATAATTGTGCAACTTTATTAAAATAAAGCGACGTTCACACCGAGGCGAGAAACTCGCGTTGTGAGACACCTTTATGATATTGTGAAACGGCCTGTAATGTTGAAATGATGATCTGGAATTAAAGATTAATTAATTCTGAAACAAATTCTCCTGATTAATTATAAAAAATTATCGATACTTACCTTCTACTTACCTTGTCCTTCGGCGATGATCCAACGTTGGCCAGCGGCAATCCGGTATGCGATGTAAAGCGAGGATCCGGGGAAGCAGAGCAGCAACAAAGCAGCGATCCATCCGAGGCGGGAACCTGAAAAAGGAGAAGCGAATTAGTGCGTAATTAAAACATAATTATCGGGAATTATCCTTATCTGGTATGCGAGGTAAAATCCAGAGACGGATAACGGCAACGGCGATCCATTCCGGGCGTCGATCTGCAACAAAATATAAAATAATTGCCACATAATTATTTTATAATTACTTACCTCTATCTGGTATGCGATGTAAAGCGAGGATCCAGGGAAGAGAAGCAGCAACGATGATCCAATGATGCAACGTTTGTTGTTGATTATTTAGTAATTGTATTTGCTCGTTTATTACTTTCGCGTCTTCAGCGTCCATAGTGCCAAATAATGTTTTACTTATTTGACCTACAGCGTCGATCAGGCCTCGTTTAATTACTGGTGATCGGTAAATGGTTCGTAGTTGCTCTAGGTTGCGTGTCGTTTTACTATTCTCTCGTTTAATGGTCTGGAGAGTGATTTGGCATGTGTTTTTGACGCTTCTGATGGCATGGTTGCAGATTTCTTCGATGCGCGCTAAATTTTCCTGGAATTGTTGATATCTTATGTTTAAAGCGGTTACGTCTATGCGTATTGCCATTTTCCATGTTGCCTTCGTTTGCTGTAGTTGTCCGATTTTCTCATAATATATGTCGGGTTCGGCGGTGAACGCTGTCATCTCGTACGGTGGCTGCTCCGATGTCGTTTCCTCTGCGAGGTGTAGGATGATAGCTAGCCTGTAATATGAATATGTTCCTGGAGGTGTTCTATTTATCTTTTATTTTATGCTGACTTTATCTGTCAGCAAGTGTCATTTCTTTTTTACGTAACGCGTTTTTGCGTTAGTCTACTGCTACTCTTCGTGCAGTATCTAACGCTCCTATATTGTGAAGTTAAATTATAAGTGCTAAAATGAGGTGCTTCAGGTGCAATCGTTTCTTCGCACCGTCCACGTGCGATGCCTGTTTACGCACATATTGGTTGCGTGTGGCTCAGGCTCCCCGCGCCACTGAGGAGCCAGCGTCGCCGCGTCGCCAGATTCGCCGCCTCCGACTTACGAGGAGGCGGTTCAGAGGTACATGCTGATCTTTCCTTTACGGATAACCCTGGACGTGGCCACCGGGCGGAGGGAGGTCTCCCTCGTGCGGCGGAATAATTCTTAGGTGAGTACTGTTAATTTTCGTCTCTCTCTTTTTTTTTTTTTTTTTTTGCTTATCCTGCTTTTGCTTTGCCGTGTGTGCTTTTATTCTTCGACTAGCGCTTTCAATCGGTTCGCGTGAACACGTAGCATCTTTCGCTTGATTTTAATTGTGTAGTTTACGTCGTTATGCTTTTCTAAGATAACATATGGTCCTACCCATTGCGAGTCGAGCTTCTTTGAGCGTCCTCGTCGTATTGTTTCATCGTAAAGTAGCACTTTATCGCCTACTTTAAAGGTTGCTTTATTGATCTTTTTATCGAAATGTAATTTCGATTTTGCTTTTTCATCTTTCGTATTTTCCCTCGCGACTTGATTCGTTGCGCGGATCCGTTCGCGTAGTTCTTTTACGTAATCGTCATACGAATATGTTAGTTTCGGCGGTTTTGTTAGGGCCGTTGGTAGGTCAGGTCGGTGCCCGTAAACTAATTCGAATGGCGTGAAACCGGTAGTAGAGTGTGGCGTAGTGTTATACGTAAACATCGCGTAAGGGAGCCATTCGTCCCAATCAGTTTGATCTTCGTTAATATAATGCCTCAAGTATTCGGCTAGAGTACGGTGCGATCTTTCCAGTGCCCCGTTACTCTCAGGGTGATACGCCGTTGTGTTGTAATTCTGTTCCGCTTTACATAGTACTCGGCTGGCGTACGCTATCGGTCGGTCTTCGCCGACTGTTCCCTGTGATAGGACAGCTCCGATTGCAAAATCGGACGCGTCGGTCGTCACTATAAATTCTTTATTAAAGTCGGGATAATTCAACACTGGCGCGGTTGTTAATTTTTCCTTTAATAATTCAAACGCGTTTTGTTGCTCTACTGACCAAGTGAACTTTTTTCCTTTTCTGGTGAGCTTGGTCAATGGCTTAGCTATCTTCGAAAAATTTTTTATGAATTTTCGATAGTACCCGGCTAGGCCTATAAATGACTGTATATCTTTCACTCTTTTAGGGGACGGAAATTCTTTGACGGCTATTAATTTCGACGGATCCGGCGAGATCCCTTTTTCAGAAATCACGTGATTCAGATATACGACTTCTTTGCGTAGAAATGCACATTTGCTCGGTTTCAACTTCAAGTTGTATTTTCGAAGTCTGATTAGCACCGCGATTATTCGTTTGATGTGTTCCATTAGTGTCGCTCCATATATGACGATGTCGTCGATATAGGCGAAACATCTCAGCCCTAGTAGTCCGGCCAGCACCGCGTACATTAGTCGCTGGAATGCTGCCGGTGCGTTTTTCAAACCGAATGGCATGCGATTGAATTCAAAGTGCCCATCCGGGGTGGAGAAAGCTGTTTTACTTTTATGTTTTTTGTGCATAGGAATTTGGTGATACCCCGAGGCCAAATCTAGCACGGTGAAATATTTCGCGTTACCTAACTGGTCTAGTATATCAGTTATGTTCGGCATGGGGAAAGATTCTCCCAAGGTGAGATCGTTTAGTTTTCGTAAGTCGATAACCACGCGAAATTGCACTTTTCCGGATGCGTCCGGTTTTTTAGGAACGACTATTATCGGCGCGTTCCAATTACTCGTGCTTGGGCTGATTATGCCATCCTCGAGCATCTTTTCTATTTGTTTTTTTACCTCGGCCTTATGCTTCTCGGGTAACCGATAAGGTCTCACATTCACGGGCGCGCTACCTGGCCGAGTATTTATCTCGTGCTCTATTGCGGTAGTCGCGCTTAAATGGTCGCCGTCTATGTAGAATACGTCAACGTAGTCATCACATATTTGTTCTACGGCTGCTCGCTCTTCTGCATTTAAATGGTCGAGCTGTACTTGCTCGCGTACTTTCTTTGTCTTTGTCGTTCGGCGACGGTCTCGCGCTCGTCGCTCGCGCGTAATGAGAGAACGTCCGCGGTGTCGGGCGGCGGCAAGTCTTCTAGGGTTACATACGTAGTGATTATCTCCACCGGCTTGTCCGTCACATTCAACACGCTAATCGGACACTTAAATTCGACGGGTTGCACTAGGCAATGCCCGATAAAAACTCTTCCCCTACTCCTGGGGCGGGTCCCGCTTCTCACATGTCCGACACTATTAATGGTACACCCTTTGTATAAATAATTTTTAATATTTCATTGGTAAAGCTGTTATCTATTTCTAAATCATGGTCTTTACTCTATATCAAATTGACGCAAAGTCAGAAAGCTTAGTGTATGTATATACTGTGTATTGATGTAGAATGAACCAAAAAAACGAATAGAAATGTTGTATAACAGTTTACAATTATTCAATAAACATAACATAATTATGATAAAGACAAAAAGATAAAAATATCAACCAGTATTTGAAAGCGACCATTCATCGACGCATCGACGTCGATTGCACTAATTTATTCCTGACAGAGATAGATAGATAGATAGATAGATAGATAGATAGATAGATACTGTCGCGAGTGTCGCGACGATAGTGTAGTGACGCGAGTGTAATAATGTGATACAGTGAAGTGAACAGTGAAGTGAACAGTGAAGTGAACGGTAAAGTGAGTATTGGAGACTAAGGAGGACTATAAGGAAATAAATATGGGTGTGAAACGTTTGGAGAGAAAGAAGCCTCTACACCTATTTACACAGACGGTCCCGGAAGAAAGGAGCGTTACGAAGGTTAGTATACATTATGCATTTATGATAACACTTTGATGAATATTTATTATACAAATCCCTCAAGCCTACTTAGAATTTGATCTATTCACTCGTTATTGAGATCTCAAAATTTCGGGTACTCTCAACTCGTGCGTTCGGGTAAAAGAATCACGGTGAGCTCTCGCTCCGCGTGTACTTGTCGCGAGGCTCTACGAATAGAAAAATTTAATCAGACAGACAGACTGGACTGACTACTGACTGACTGACAGGCAGACCGGTTTTCTTACATTTTGAACTTTTGTTATACAAAACTTTATATAAAGGTTAGGTCAACTTTCTTACTATAATATTCTTTTTCACGAATATTTTTGTAAACATCATGTGCATATTAGCATATATGCGCATGCACGCACACACACATACACGCACGCACGCACGCACGCACGCACGCACGCACGCACGCACGCACGCACGCACGCACGCACGCACGCACGCACGCACGCACGCACACACACACACACACACACACACACACACACACACACACACACACACACACACACACACACAAATTTTGTTCTTTGACATAGTGTAAAATATTGCAAAATGTTAATAATTTTTATTATTTTTAAGTTTTTTTAGGATCTAAAATATAAGTAGTATCTTTGTAAAAGATAAATACGCAATCCTTTGTCTATTTTAACATTAAACTAAAAATTGTGCATGTTTGCAGCGTGTAATAATACTTATTAGTATAGTCATTAGTAATGTAATGGTAGTACATACAGTGTCATAAGCGTCTGTTCCTACGGTATTGATTTTAATAACAATCAAAAGCGTCTGTTCTGACGGTACTGGCATTTACGATAAAAATTTATGGAAAATATTAATAATAATATTTTAATACAGAAAGCTGATGCGTCTATTTAGACGGTACTGGCAGAGTAATTGTCATAAGCGTCTGTTCCAACGGTATTGATTTTAATAACAATCTGAAGCGTCTGTTCTGACGGTACTGGCATTTACGATAAAAATTTATGGAAAATATTAATAATAATATTTTAATACAGAAAGCTGATGCGTTTATTCTGACGGCACTGGTTTAAAAAATTACACAAGCATATGTTGTGATTATACTGGCCTCTAATAATAACAATATAAATGTCAAAGGCATCTATTTTGACACAGGCTAGTTACCTGCAGTAATATAAAATAAAAATAAACAATGGATTGCTGTCATATGTACACTATTCTTTTAAACTTATTTCATATCGACTCAACATTATTTTCGACTACACCAATTTTTTGTCAAGTGTTGTTTCATATATTAATTTTTTTATTATTCTTTACAGGCGACAGGCTCTGAAGAGGCGTCAAGAAAATGACGCAGAAATTGAGGCAAGTACGGACAACGAATCCATCAATTTCCGAGAATCAATGGTAACATTGCCCGATATGATGGATTCAAACTGCAATACCAAAGTAACGCAGTGTCCGTCGCAAGAAAATAAAGGTATGTGCAATTTAAATGTCGAAAAATGCGATGATGATTATGACCTTGTCATCGATAATACGGTCCATCTAGATACAAATCGTATCCAAGAGTGCATGCTTGAAGGCCGTAGCATTGTCGACATTTCATTTATGTTGAATGAGATCCACAGAACATTCGATAATCATGCGCAAGGAATAGAGTGCCAATTTAAAGATTGGAAACTCATAAAAGCTCGTCGCAAAGGGTTATTGACGCAGTTGTTCTTCAAATGCCAAATGTGCAATTATAAAGACAACATCTGGTCCGAACCTGCAGAAGCAGACATATTGAATATTAATAAAGCTGCTGTAGCTGCATCTATCACAACTGGAAATGGTTATGCCCAGTTGAATGAGCAATGTGCAGCTATGAATATTCCTAGTATGTCTGAGGTTACGTATATAAAATATCGCGAAGATCTAGTCAAAGAATTTGGAAAAACAGCCATGGAAAATATGATAAAGGCAGGCGAAGAAGAAAAACAACTCGCCTTAGGCAGAAACGAAACTGATGTGAATGGTATTCCATATGGCAGCTGGATGAAGAGATCGTACGGTAAAGCCTACGACTCACTTTCCGGTGTAGGTGCAATAATTGGTTATCACACAAGGAAAGTTCTCTTCGTTGGCATCCGCAAAAAATATTGCGCGATATGTGACATGGCTGAACGAAAGGGTTGCGCTGCGAAAACGCACAAATGTTATAAAAATTTTGATCGCAACGCAGCCTCTACAAGCATGAAAAGTGATGCTATTGCAGAAGGTTTCAAATTTAGCCTTCCGATGGACGGACTTATTTACAAAACGGTTATCACCGATGGAGATAGTAACGTATATCACTCCATCATTAATAATAAACCGTACCAGGAACAGATGATAACGGTGAAAAAAATAGAATGCACTAATCATCTACTGCGTAATCTTTGTAAAAAACTGAAAGCCGTTGCTGAAACGACTCAGCCAAAAAGAATGCATGGTTTTATTGACATGCGAAAAGTTGTAGACAATAGCGTTTTAAAAATACGGAGAGAAGTGTTGCGACTAGCTTCTGAACGACAAAAACAAGACCAACCTCATCATTGTAAGGCTTAGGAACTACAGAAAGACATATTAAATATTGTTAGTCACATATTTGGTGAACATAAACGATGTGAGGAACGCGGTCAAAAGTGCGAAATTGACGGAAATAAAAATTACGTACCACGTTTGAAACTGCATGGTCTATATGAAAGAATAGAAAATGCTTTTATTTATCTCGGTGCTTATTCTGACAGCTTGCTCTTAAATTTAACCAATAATCCTGCAGAATTGTTTAATTCGATAATCTGCAAAGAAATTGGTGGAAAACGCATTCATTTTGGCAAACGAGGTTCGTACAATGCTAGAATTACGGGAGCAGTTCTGCAACATAATACGCAGCAAGTCCTCACGGAAGTTTATAAAGGCATGTCTAAAACTGTTCCTCCTACTGTCAAACAACTTGAAGAGCAACGACAAAAAAAAATTGCGAGAACCAGAGAATCTCGACAAAAGGATGGCAAACAAAAGAAATTTAAACGAGAATCAGGAACAGATAAATATTATGGCCCACAATCGCAAAAGCCAGATCTTCCATCTGATGTATTTGAACAAAATCGACAAAGGCATATGGAAAACTTGTTCGAGTATGGGAAAAATTGGGAACAAACTGAACGCGATACGAGACAACAAAGTGATTCCGAGCTGTGGTGTTCATTGAGACGTGTCATGTTGACAGCGTCCAATTTTGGAATGGTTTGTCGCATGAGAGCAACAACGTCTTGTGTAACAACAGTGAAGAATATTTTATATTCTTCGCCTGTTGATACCGCCGCCATGGCATATGGTCGCGTTCACGAACCAATAGCAAAAAAAGTTTTAGCCGCAAAACTTAACAAAGACATCAAACCTTGCGGCTTATTTATTGATCGCAAATATCCATTACTGGGTGCTTCTCCTGATAGACTCATTGATGACAATGGCTTAGTGGAGATTAAATGTCCTCATTCGGCCGAACATTTAGCAATAGAAAAAGCCATTAAAACATTACCCGCCTTGAAAAACATCTTTGATGCAAAAGACCCAGGTAAATTAAATGAAAATCATCGGTTCTTTTATCAAATTCAAGGCCAATTAAACATAACGCAACGACAGTATTGCATTTTTGCCATATGGACACCGAAAAGCATGAAAATAGTGCACGTAGATAGAGACAATGCTTTTTGGGACAAGCATATGCTGCCTTGTCTAATACGCTTCTATAACGAATGCATGCTTCCGGAAATCTTGGACAGTCGCCACAACAGGCACATGGAAATAAGGGATCCGAGTTATATTAAAGAAGCACAGAAAGCAAGTAAAAAATTAAGTAGTCGAAAAACTATTGAGCAAAATGCAGTAAAGAGCGAAAATATCATTAATGAAATTAACGAAACGTTAAAATGTGACATTTCGCCGATGAAAACAGCAATTACCACTGCTATGATTGCTCAAGAGGATGATGATTGTACATATATTGGTACAAGCTACAAGCGAGATATAACCGAAGAGGATAAGGCAAGACAAATGATAAATTTAAATGAAGTTATTATACCTATTTCTATTGTGAGACAAAATGTCTTGTCCGGAGACGAACTAACGGACGAATCAATAGATGAATTTTTACGCATTGTGAGACAAAGTACTCTTTTTGAAACGCAAAGTGTACAGTATCAAGGATTGCCTGATTATATTGACGCTAGTAAGAGCGATTTAAACTTACAAATAATTGGAGGAAAAAATCAATACTTTGCAGAGGGAATTCAACACTGGCAATGTATATTTTGTGATGGCACTAAACTGTTCGTATATGACAGTATACCTGGCTGTACATACGACAGATTGGTGCTCAAGGAAAGAGAATATATAAAGCGTCGATATCCAAAAATAAGGCAAAATGATATTATTTTTGAGAAAGTCGATGCACAACCAGACGGTACAAGTTGCGGAATTTACGCCGCAGCTTTTGCCACAACTGTAGCCTTAGGAGGCAATCCTTGTGATGAAAAATATTCCAAGGACGTAAAGTGCATGAGACAACACTTTATGAAAATTGTAGAGGGAGATGAACTGTTGCCTTTCACAAGATAAAAACATACGATTTAATATTATTTAGAAAGTTACGTACACTGTAATAATATTTAAAAAGATATTTGAATATCAAAAACATTTGGGTAAAAAAGTAAAAATAAAATAAAAATAAATGTCAGAAGCGTCTATTCGGACGGTACTGATTATAATAAAAATCAGATTCGTTTATTCTGACGGTACTGACAAAATTAATGCCAGAAGCGTCTGTTGTGACGTTATTGATTTTTACAAATGTATCATTTGTAAATAAAAATCGGAGAGACGAAAAAAAGATATTGGTTGCGTTCTCACGGAAATGGGCGTTGGAGGGGCCCATTTTATATTCTTATAATATTTAAAATCACAATTTATAAATATACATAGATATGTATTTGTAAGAAATAAGTTTGTACATATATATATATATATATATATATATATATATATGTATGTATGTATGTATATGTAAAACATATAATTATTGTGTAGCACGTAATGCAATAATTAATATCTCGCGTCGCGGGGCAGAGCGACACTTTTTTCTGCCAGATTCTTTCGTTTCATGCAAAAACGCGTCGAATGAACCTAAGTTCATCGTTTTTTGTGCTGCTGTAGCTAAACTGAAGAATTACCTAAATAATTTATTTCAAACAAATAATTTGTAAAATAAGTAATTTATCTAAGATTATTGTTTATTATTGAAAAATTCGTGATTATTTTCTATTAATTATTAATTTTGAAATAAGTAGTAATTAATTTTTTACAAAATACTTATTATTTTTACAATAAAAAATTTATTTCTATTTTTTAATAAAAATTAATTTATTTCTTTCACGTAACTAATCTCATTTTTTTTTTTGAAAAGACAAAAGAGAGAAAAGGGAGAGAGCCGAGAAGAAGAAAAGAAGCCTATGGAGAAGAGCGACAGTAAAGGCAGAAAGAAAGATCAGTGATCCTGACGAATAGGAAGCTCTGGATAGATGGGAAGAAGGTGAAATGGGATGAGGAGAGAGGTACATGAAGGAGGATCTGAAGGCTTTTTACGAGAAAGAGATATTATTGAATATAAATATTATGAATGTTATTGAATTGTTGTAACTACTTTCTACAAATCCATATATTTTATTTTTGCATCGTATTATTGATTTTATTGTTAATAATACAAATATTATCAATGTATGTATATCCATATAAATATATATATACATATATATATATATATAAGCAATTCTTAATATTTTGTATGCACAACAATAAATAAATTACACTCGTACAAAAAAATAGGGAACACTTCATGAACCCTAAAAATTAGGCTATTTTCAAACTGCTGTAAGTCGGCGAAAAATTGTCGTAAAAAAAAAATTAAAAAAAGCATTTTGAAGCTTGAAGTTTCAACTTTAACGTACTTTCGGTAAATTTTTAAATTTTTTTTATTTTCTCTGTTGTACGCCTTAAAAAAGAACACATTGTTTTGTTCCTTAAAATTAACTTATGTTTGACTATTTAAAACTCAATTAAAAAATTTGTTTTCAAAAAATTCAATTAACGTTTCACAAACTACATAATTTTACGTACAAAATGTTTTTTTTTAAATTTTCCTACGATTTTTTTTGACTGATTTACACGACTTTGAAGCAAACCCTGTATTTTTGAGAAAAAATGACGTAACTTGATGAAAAATCATCGTAGAACAAACAAAAAAAAAAGCATTTTAAAGCTCAAAATGTCAGCTTTAACGTGGTATCGGTGACTATAAAAATTTTTTCTGTCTTCCTTGTTTGGTGCTAAAATTAAAAATGTTGATTTATTCCTTAAAATTACACATATTTAACACTCTGCAGTTTGATAAAAAAATTTTTTTCATAAAATTCAATACAAATACCACAAACTGTAACATTTTACCTACAAAATGCTTGTTTTTAAATCTTCCTACGATTTTTTTTTACCGATTTACACAATGTTGAAGTTAACTCTTTTTTTCTTGAAAAAATGACATTTACCGCCGACATTAGCATTAACCAATGTGCACCACGTGGAGGTTGTCGGTCGGATTTTGCACATCGTGTGTGTGTGTGTGTGTGTGTGTGTGTGCGTGTGTGTGTGCGTGTGCGTGTGCGTGTGCGTGTGCGTGTGCGTGTGCGTGTGCGTGTGCGTGCGCGTGCGCGTGCGCGTGCGCGTGCGCGTGCGTGTGCGTGCGTGCGTGCGTGTGTGTGTGTGTGTGTGTGTGTGTGTGTGTGTGTGTGTGTGTGTGTGTGTGTGTGTATGTGTGTCACAGCAGAGATAAGGACTCCGCAGCTCGTCATTTCTGCAGTATTTAAATGACTCCAAACCCTTTCTGCTGTGTGTGTGTGTACGTGCGAGCGCGTGCCTTTAAAATTGTGTGTTACCTCCTCTTTGATTGATTACTGCTTGCAATCGCTCTCGCATGTTTATGCACCTTTCAATTGCGCTTTGTGGAACTTCGCGCCAAATTTGCCTAAGCGCTTCTCCCAATTGGTTGAGATTATACGGCTGCTCCTCTCGACGCCTTAAGTGTCGCCCTATTTCGTAACAAATGTGTTCAATAGGATTTAAATCCGGACTATTGGCGGGATGTGGTAATAATGCAATATTATGCTCTTCGAAAAAGCGCCGAGTTACGTTGGCCGTGTGAGGACGAGCGTTGTCTTGCATAAACACAAAATTTCGGTGTATTTGACGCAAAGGCAAAATGTGAGGTCAAAGAATGTCACTCACATAACGCGCACTTGTCATCGCAGGAGGTGGTAAAATCACTAAATCGGTTCGGCTTCTCACGGAAATGCATCCCCACACCATCACGGAACCGCCGTTATGAGCTCGTACTGGCATAACGCAACGGCGATTGTAACGTTTATTTCGCCGACGCCAAGTACGTACACGACTATCATTGCCGTAGAGACAGAAACGCGATTCGTCGGAAAAATACACATTTCTCCATTGCCTCACGGTCCAGTTTATGTGATTCTGCGAAAATTGCAGACGAGCACGACGATGCGTTAATGTAAGTATTGGCACTCGCGCACGAGAATGAGAAGCAAGACCAACTTCTCTCAAACGATTACGAATAGTTTCTTCGCTAATGTTGCGTAAGAGAATAATTTCATTGCGAATATTCCTTGCGGTAATCGTTCGTCTTTGTAAAACTTGACGAACAATATGACGATCTTGTCGGATCGTAGTTATTCGAGGACGACCACTGTCTTCACGTCTCGCATAATGTCCAGTTTCTTGATATCTGGCCCAAGTTCTACTCACTACGGAAACGGATACGTCAACACGTTGCGCTACGTACCGCATGGAAAAACCTTCTTCCAGAAGTGCAATTATCCGTGCAACTTCTATTGCCGGTAAATGTCTACGCATCATTTCGAAAATTTTCTTTCGCTTGTTACGCTGCGAGACTTATCAAAATTTTGTTCTGTTTTTTACACTACAAAAATCGGCTGTGTACTGTGCTTATAAACTTTTTGTACGCATATCTCTAAAAATCAACGTCTTGCTGCAAACTTCGCGCCGTATGCAATCACGTGACTCGTGACAGAATCCCGCCAATATTTAAATCCCAAATGTGTTTAATGGGGAACACATTTTGCCTTTGCGTCAAATACACCGAAATTTTGTGTTTATGCAAGACAACGCTCGTCCTCACACGGCCAACGTAACTCGGCGCTTTTTCGAAGAGCATAATATTGCATTATTGCCACATCCCGCCAATAGTCCGGATTTAAATCCTATTGAACACATTTGGGACGAAATAGGGCGACGATTAAGACATCGCGAGGAGCAGCCGTATAATCTCAACCAATTGGGAGAAGCGCTTAGGCAAATTTGGCGCGAAGTTCCACAAAGCGCAATTGAAAGGTGCATAAACATGCGAGAGCGATTGCAAGCAGTAATCAATCAAAGAGGAGGTAACACACAATTTTAAAGGCACGCGCTCGCACGTACACACACACACAGCAGAAAGGGTTTGGAGTCATTTAAATACTGCAGAAATGACGAGCTGCGGAGTCCTTATCTCTGCTGTGACACACACGCACGCACGCACGCACGCACGCACGCACGCACGCACGCACGCACGCACGCACGCACGCACGCACGCACGCACGCACGCACGCACGCACGCACGCACGCACGCACGCACGCACGCACACACGCACGCACGCACGCACGCACGCACGCACGCACGCACGCACGCACGCACGCACGCACGCACGCACGCACGCACGCACGCACGCACGCACGCACGCACGCACGCACGCACGCACGCACGCACGCACGCACGCACGCACGCACGCACGCACGCACGCACGCACGCACGCACGCACGCACGCACGCACGCACGCACGCACGCACGCACGCACGCACGCACGCACGCACGCACGCACGCACGCACGCACGCACGCACGCACGCACGCACGCACGCACGCACGCACGCACGCACGCACGCACGCACGCACGCACGCACGCACGCACGCACGCACGCACGCACGCACGCACGCACGCACGCACGCACGCACGCACGCACGCACGCACGCACGCACGCACGCACGCACGCACGCACGCACGCACGCACGCACGCACGCACGCACGCACGCACGCACGCACGCACGCACGCACGCACGCACGCACGCACGCACGCACGCACGCACGCACGCACGCACGCACGCACGCACGCACGCACGCACGCACGCACGCACGCACGCACGCACGCACGCACGCACGCACGCACGCACGCACGCACGCACGCACGCACGCACGCACGCACGCACGCACGCACGCACGCACGCACGCACGCACGCACGCACGCACGCACGCACGCACGCACGCACGCACGCACGCACGCACGCACGCACGCACGCACGCACGCACGCACGCACGCACGCACGCACGCACGCACGCACGCACGCACGCACGCACGCACGCACGCACGCACGCACGCACGCACGCACGCACGCACGCACGCACGCACGCACGCACGCACGCACGCACGCACGCACGCACGCACGCACAATGTGCAAAATCCGACCGACAACCTCCACGTGGTGCACATTGGTTAATGCTAATGTCGGCGGTAAATGTCATTTTTCAAGAAAAAAAGGGTTAACTTCAACATTGTGTAAATCGGTAAAAAAAAATCGTAGGAAGATTAAAAAAAAAGCATTTTGTAGGTAAAATGTTACAGTTTGTGGTATTTGTATTGAATTTTATGAAAAAAATTTTTTATCAAACTGCAGAGTGTTAAATATGTGTAATTTTAAAGAATAAATCAACATTTTTAATTTTAGCACCAAACAAGGAAGACAGAAAAAATTTTTATAGTCACCGATACCACGTTAAAGCTGACATTTTGAGCTTTAAAATGCTTTTTTTTGTTTGTTCTACGATGATTTTTCATCAAGTTACGTCATTTTTTCTCAAAAATACAGGGTTTGTTTCAAAGTCGTGTAAATCAGTCAAAAAAAATCGTAAAAAAATTTTAAAAAAAGCATTTTGTAGGTAAAATTATGTAGTTTGTGAGACGTTAATTGAATTTTTTGAAAACAAATTTTTTAATTGAGTTTCAAGTAGTCAAACATAAGTTAATTTTAAGGAACAAAACAATGTGTTCTTTTTTAAAGCGTACAACAGAAAAAATAAAAAAATTTTTAAAATTCACCAAAAGTACGTTAAAGTTGAAACTTCAAGCTTCAAAATGCTTTTTTTAATTTTTTTTTACGACAATTTTTCGCCGACTTACAGCAGTTTGAAAATAGCCTAATTTTTAGGGTTCATGAAGTGTTCCCTATTTTTTTTGTACGAGTGTAAATAAGAAATAGCTTGATCGAAATATGTTGATATTTATTGTAATATAATTACTTATTTCTGAAAATAAATATTATTTCTATGAGAGTCGTAAATATTATTTTTATTTCTCAAGATATTGTTTGTACGTGTGGTGTATGTGTGTGTGTGTATGTGTGTATGTGTGTGTATGTGTGTGTGTATGTGTGTGTGTGATAGATTTCTTTCTATAGACGGCATAAAAAAATCAAATAATATTATGAGCACAAAAAAATATACACGAAGAATTTATTTTGAGAATCAGAAATATTAAAAAAACGCGACAAAGTTTTTTTCCCTCCGGATGAAATTCCAACGTGCGCTTCTAAGGTCAACGCGCATTCTTTGCTAAACTAATGAATTCATACACGTTTTGCTGCCAGATTTTTATTGACGTGATACAGACGGGTGTGCATCTGAGCCTCAATAAAGCGCGAGTTTAATCGTAAATCAATTATGCGAAAGATCTTAGATCTTATATTCGTCAATAAAGTTATAAAATCTGCAAACAATGCAAAAATTTGCGCATAGTCCCTCGTGATCGAATATAAATGCATCGCGTCGCTTCGCTAATGATCGGATAAAAACTTTCTCGAAAACGCAACAAAATATTTGCTCCACGAAATAAGCTCGCACAAATCGCATGTGACAAAACTGAAATTTAGCAATTATATGTAAAATCAAAAGTTATAAATTAGTTTTTTGTTTTGAACAAGAGAAGTTGAGACACGTAGCGATAAAATTGAATGAATTCCCAACACGATAAAGATAAGTTTAATAATTTTCTTCTACGGCTTTCGTTTCTTTTTTAAGAAATAAAGATGTTAAAAAAAATCAATATAAAGTAATATGTAACAAAAGTTTCTCTTGGTGTAAATTTTCAAAAGGAGGAAAGCAAGTTTGAAAGAATAATATGATAAATCAACATTCTCTGAATACATATTAGAAACCATTTCAGTTTTTCCCTACGCGTTGTGGGAAATATGACGGCTCCGTATAATTGTTAATTACCGCGAGACATATGCTAACGAACCGTCGTAAGCAAATTCCTCGAAACGTTCGCTACAAAAGAAAACGAAAACAATTTTGGGACAAAAACGGAAGCGTTCGTTTGATCGTCATCGTCGTCATCGTCTTCGTTTCCGAAAAGATGTACGTACTCCACTAAGTAAGATAAATCATAATTATTCTTGATATCAGCATTTGCGGCATCCTAAAGTCCCGCTGGATAAAAACTAGATACTTCTAGCATCCGAGTTTGATTTAGTCGGGCAACGTGAATAACACAGTTTCACGTTTGCTCGTCTCTGTGAAAAAAAACGCGACGATTACCTTTTTCCTTTCTTTTCAAGTCCTATGTATACTTGTAAACTTATAAATGTATAAAAACAATTAGACATTAACAGAATACAATTTCTTTATGATTCTCAAAATAATCTTTTTAGATTTCTAAGCACAAGGAAAGACATCTCTTTTGCTTATGTATTATTTGACAAATCATGCAATGATACCCTTCATAGAGTGCAGTAACGGCTGTCGCATACTGGCAATGGAAACGAAGACGAGGGCGAAAACAGATAAAAGATTGAAGCGCACTCGGAAGGGAAATGAAAACACCGCGAGCTTCCTCTTCTCGACGGTCCTTCGACTTTATTCGCGAGGCAACGATACTTTACGCAAATATCCAGTATTGTGTATACAATCATAATTAGCTAATCATCCGTCGACGAAACATATCGCTCGCGAACAGCCACTTCGGCGTAAACTGCACGTTATGCGCGTTCTCGCGTATCTCAATCATTATGACAAGCAAATATATATGAAAAAAAAACATTCTTTTTGAAACAGAAATTGAAATTAAAAAAGACATCTTTTGCGAGATTGCTATTATATGCTTGAAAAATACATATGATATAAAAGCATAAAATAAAAAAAATATGCAAAATTATTCTTATTGTTAGTACAAAGTAATTGGAGCATGATCATGGAGACGTCCCATGTCCGTGATATCGTCATCGTGGACGAGGCCTGGAGCCCACAGAAAAAATAATTAAAATAATTTGTATGAGCGTATGCATATGTATGTGCGATTGCGTATGCGTGTGCGTGTGTATGTATATCTATGTTGAATCGCAGTACTGGTTTTATGTAATATTATTTACTTTCGACAATAACAATAAAAAAATAATACATATATCATAATATATTTCATTTATATATATATTTTCGTTTATATTTCCCAACATTTTATCAACGAAATATAATAAATAGAGTTTCTTGTCCTAAATAACATTACCGTTTTTCGAGCGAGAGAGAAAGAGAAAGAGAGAGAGAGAGAGATATGATATGATATGATTTATTTATGCCCAAGCATAGGCTAAAGGGCAAATACAGAATAATACAAATAACAAAATTATACATGCTCTCTCTAGCACATGTGAGTTCACAAAGCATGATAAGTGAGACATAATCAAACATAACAGCGCAACTTAAGTAAGCGCGCAACTTAAAATAAAAATATGTACATTATACTAAAACTAACTTACTACTAACGCAACTAAGAACTAGCGCAACTTAAATCTAACAGAATAACGCAACGTAAACAAAAATACTAGAAGAAAAAGAATACCAAAGAAATACAAAAATAGGAAGTACGCAAAAACCAAAGAAGGAAAGAAGGAAGGAACAAAGACACGTCACTCCGATTCAGTTAAAAGCAAAAACATGCGAAGTAAGCTCTTAAATGATGTGAGAGACGAAGCTGATGTAACTGAGTTAGGAAGAGAATGCCAGAAGTAAATGGAAGAAAGCTGAAAAGAATTTCTGTAGGTGACGGTTCTATGAGCAGGAATGTGGAAAGTTAGAGTAGATGATGAAGCGAGCCGGTTAGACTTCCTTAGAGTAGGATCAGGGGAGGTAAAAAGTTCACGCAGGTAAAATGGTGAGCTCATATGCAGGATACGATATATCTGGCATCCAAGAAAGTAGTATCGTCTGTTTTCAACAGAAAGCCACTTCAACCTACGTCTATATGGGGTGATATGTTCATCACACTTAAGGTCATAGATAAACCGAATACAACAATTGACAAGTCTCTGTAACTTGGTATTTAGTTCCTTGGTCAAACCATGGTATACGAGGCAACAGTAATCAATATGCGGCAAAATCAAGGTTGTAACGAGCTTAATCCTGAGATTGGTGGAAAGAGAGTTTTTGTTATATTTAAAATTGTATAGCGCATGATGGACCTTCTGCGAAACCAACGAAATATGCTTCGTCCAGGATAAGTTGGACATGAAGATGACACCCAAATTCCGTACCTCACTCACAAATAGTAAAGGCGTATTGTTTACAACAATAGGTGGTATACTGCCAAGATCAATGTCATTCACATATGCTTGACTGCCAAATATGATGACCTTAGATTTGGCAGGATTTAGCTTAAGTCCGTACATATTAGCATAATCAAAAATAGCATTAGCATCCTTAGTGATTAATTCTAGAGCCTGAAGAATATTAGCAGGTGAACACAAACGATAAATCTGAATATCATCAGCGAAAATCATATGAAACACATAACGTAAAATTTTATATATATCGTTAATATACAAAGAAAACAGCAGAGGACCAAGCACCGAACCCTGAGGGACACCAGAAGAAGTAAATATCCAGTCGGAAAGATTGCCAGCGTCGTCTATGACCGCCTGAGAACGGCCAGTTAGATAAGAGAAAATCCAGTTTAGAACGGCATCTGAGAAACCGATCTCTTTAAGTTTGATAAGCAATAGTAAATGGGGAACGGTGTCGAATGCTTTGCTAAAATCAAAAAGTATCATAATAGTGATAAGCCCTTCATCAATCCCCTGTTTTATATCATTACAGATACGTAGAAGTGCTGACTGCGTGTTATACCCCGGGCGATATGCAGACTGTCTTGGATTTAAGATGTCATGTTTATTTAGATAGTCAACAATCTGTGAAGCAACTATCCTCTCTAATAGTTTAGACAGTTCCGGTAAATTCGCTATTGGTCTTGTATCCGACGGGGATAGTGGTGTACGAATTTTAGAGAGTGGGCGAATATATGCTCTCTTCCACTCAGACGGAAACAGAGATGCATCTAGCGATCGATTAAACAAAGAAGTGATGCATGTCGAGATAACGGGCCATGAGATACGCAGAACATAAAGCGGAATGCCATCGGAACCAGAGGCATAAGAGTGAGTAGATTCAGAAGTAATAAGCTTAGAAACAGATCGAGGTTAGATAGAGGAAAAAACGAACTCTGGATAAGATGGACGATTAACTGAAGCAATAGCAGCGATGAAGTCAGAATATAAGCATGGAGAATGAGCATTGGAAACCGAAGCATAGTATAGGTTGAGCTGATTCGGTGTGAAGAAGTGTAGAGGAGAAGTAAGAGACGACTTGACAAGTCCAAGTCGAGCCAGTTCTCTCCACAGTTTTGCTGAATTCGTAATCTTAGCAAGAGAATTGTAATGAAATTCGCTCTTGGCTCGCTTGATGTGAGAATTTAGCTGATTACCGAAAAGTCTGTAAGTAGCATAGCTTAAAAGACATTTAGAGCGTTAGCACGTTTATATAGCTGATTGCGAGTGTGTAATCGAGCAACCAAATCCGCCGTAAGCCATTGAACCGGGGGCTTATTGACAACAAACACACGTGTGGGAGCGAATGCGTCTAGTGCCGCCAACAAATTACGAGACAGCACCCCGCAGAATCCGTCAACATCAGCGATGTCAGACAATGCATCAATCTCGGCCCGCACGTCGCCAGCAATAGATTCAAGATGTTCAACGAACCGAGAACAATCGATACGTTTGTAGTTTCGCCGAGAAATAAAGCGGTCAGAATTAGGATTAGCTATAAGTGACATAGACAACTCTAAGAGATCGTGGCCGGCAATGAAGGGACTCTGAGACTTGGTAAATGATAAAACCTTATCAAGCTCATCTACGACCAAAACGTCCAACCATGAGTCTGAGGTCGCTGTATGATGAGTCGGTTCGGATCTGACTATGTGTAACGATAAGCTAGATACAAGCTCACGCAAGTAATTCGCCTCAAAATTGGTCGATGATAGATCGCAGTTTAAGTCCCCTCCAATAATTATGTTTTTATACAGATGCGAGTATCTATTTAGTGACTCAACGAAGTCATGCAGGAGGAAACCTCTAGGTCTTCTATAAATGGACGCAAATAGTACAGATTCATCATTTGGCAAACGTAATTCAATAAGAAGATATTCAGGCGCATTATCACAAAGATTACTGGAGATAGCTAAGATTTTGACTTTGTGCAATTTATGTATATAGCACGCCACCCCTCCGCCCATTCGTCCCACTCTGTCATGACGTATTAAAAAATAATCATCTAGAGCCACCAGCTCATCTGATACACTCGCATTGAGCCACGTTTCGGAAACAGAAATAATGTGGTGAAGACTAGTGCTGAAATGCAGCCTGATGAAGTCTATATGTCCCCGAAGAAAATTCGCATTAAACTGAGCTATTCGAAACGACGTAAAATTGCGTATTGAATTATGCCGACCTATGGAAGACAAGGGGCACGCAGGTTGGACAAGTCAGACGAGCTTAGTAAGATCAGTGTCCGAGTTAATATTAATCACCGGCTCACCATCTGTACGCCTAACATGTATCTGGCCGTCCCTAACCCAGACATACTTGTATGACTTGTCCTTCGCAATGCGTTTCACCTGTTGCATCAAATTAAAAGTGCTTTTTGGCAACAGCTTATTTACATATACGTTACGATGTGAGCTGCCACCACACACATCGCTCTGTCTGATAGGAGAGGTTAGGAACATCCAATGCCGCAAAAACATTTTTTGCAATCTCAGATGGAGTTGCAGACAAAGTAGAAGGCAAACCTGATACGATCAACTCGCCACCGCTCTGAGTCACCTGAGTCGACCAAGCAGACCTCAAGTCTCGGACCTCGCGAACTAGATTAGCATTTTCTTGCTCCAGTTTGATAATGCGTTGACTGTTCTGAGAAACAGTATCGTTAAGACGATCTAAGAGACTTAGCTTGACGCTAATTTCTTCATTGGTACGCTGTTGACTATCAATAAATGCAGAGATTTTCGCATCCGTACTCTTGATCTGCTCGATCAGGCCGCGCAAAAGAGAGTCAGTGGACTCATGCCTTATGTCCTGCGTACACGCAATGGAGAGAGAGAGAGAGAGAGAGAGAGAGAGAGAGAGAGAGAGAGAGAGAGAGAGAGAGAGAGAGAGAGAGAGAGAGAGAGAGAGAGAGAGAGAGAGAGAGAGAGAGAGAGAGAGAGAGAGAGAGAGAGAGAGAGAGAGAGAGAGGAATAAATGGGTGCATGCAAATTACATACTGTTACGCTCGCCGGGCGTTAGCCACTCTCTCGCTCTTGCACACACTCGCGACGCGCACTCCGGCACTCACTCAATAAATAAGGCTCGTTATTATATAAAAAGGAACTCGTTTAATGTAGATTCGTTTGTACACGGAGCTCGGGTTAACACGTCCGATCGTGACGGACACCCGGAGCGTAATCTGACAGTCGTAATTATCAATAACACAGCCGTCGCTAAGGACGATTTGCGACTTCTCGCTACGGGGCGACCCGCATGAGCGCACGGAACGGGCGTACAGCACGGGCGTAACACTACCCCCCCCCTCTTCCAAGATTGTCGCCCGGACAATCCGAGAGGGTAGTTTCCTGCAGTACAGCTTTATCGTGAGCCCCAGGGCACCGAACAGTTAACTTGTCCTCCTCGGGCTGTTGCCCCGAGTTACCGGACCCTGTCCCTCTTGGTCCCCGGTAGCTGCACACCAGACTTCGTCCGAACCTGTTCTGGGGAGAGCTGGCCAGGCTCCCCCCTCTCCGACGGCCTCAAGACGACTCCGAAAGCTCCGCTTCCCCGGTGCTCTCCCTCCGCCGCCGGCCTCCCGCGTCGTCGTCTCGCTAAATCTTCGGACAAGGGGGGGGGGAAACTCGCGTGGACCCAACGCCTTTACAGGCTTCCCAAGTCCCTGCCTCAGCATTTGCTCAACGTCCTACGGGAAAACCACAGCTCAAAAACCGTGGGCGAGGCAGTCTTCCTTAAAACAGAACTTTCCCAAGAAGAAGTCTTCGGCCGATGTTCTGCCACAGTACTTCCTCAACTCCTTACGTACTCCGACTTCCTCTAGGGAAAAACAAACATTGCGCACAGTAAAAGAGAACAAAATATTAAATAACAAATCTAAACCAAAACTCATTATCTTATTCAGTATTTATCAATTCAGAATACATCAAGAATTCCAGTCATTGTTACAAATTTTCTCCCGGGCTCCGATCTACTCTAACCCTTCAACCCAATTTCCTTTCAGCATAAATAGCTAATCTATCCGAATGAACAACTTTATTCTTATGTCGAGATGATTTCCGAATACAGTATACAACATCACTAAGCTTCTTTATTATGAAGAAGGGACCTTCCCAATTGCTCTGCAATTTTGGAGCATTTCCTTTAACTCTTCGGGGATTATATAACCAGACTCTCTGCCCCTCCTGAAAAAGAACTTTCCTAACTCCACGATCGTATCGACCCTTCATTCGAGAAGATTTCATATTCATCTGCTTTCGTGCGGCTGAATGAATTTCTTCCAATTTCCCTTTCAAATTCCTGACAAAATTTCCAACCAGAGGAGGCTCCTCTCCAAGAGACTTCGAAGGACTCCCCCGCAAGAGATCTGAAGGTAACCTGAGATCACGAGCGAAATATAATTCCGCAGGGGAAACTCCAGTTGTCTCATGTTTTGCGGATCTATATGCCAGGAGAAACATAGGGATCCATTGATCTCAATCTTTTTGATTCTCAGAGACATATTTCGCCAGATAATTGGTTATAGTTTGATGCTGACGTTCCACTTGCCCGTCTGACTGTGGATGTAAAGCAGTAGTCCTGGTCTTCCTTATGTCAAATAGTCTCATCAACTCTGCAAAAAGCTTCGACTCAAAATTTTTCCCTTGGTCGGTATGAACCTCCAAAGGCACTCCATGTCTGGAAACAAACTGGCTTACGAAAATCTCCGCAACCGTCTTTGCTCTCATATTTCTTAATGGAAAAGCTTCCACCCATTTCGTGAAACAATCTACTACGACGAGAAGAAATCTGTTTCCGGATTTTGTTACCGGAAGAGAGCCTAGGATATCCATCTGAACTCTTTCTAACGGAGTTCCAACGTTATAAACTTGTAGAGGAGATTTTCCCTTCCCCGGGGGACCTTTTCTGGCAACACAGACTTTACATGTCTTGCACCAATCCTCTACGTCCTGCTTACAAGTAGCCCAAAAATAGCGTTTCCGAACCTTCTCCAAAGTCTTATTTACCCCAAAATGTCCTCCTGATGGAGAGTCATGCATTTCCTCTAAAATCCCTTTGACTAGTCTCCGAAGAACAATAAGCTGAAGAAAACTGGATTTAAGATTCGGAGCTTCCCACTTTCTGTAAAGTATTCCCTCTTTCAGGACTAAAGCATCTCAGTATGCCCAATAGACCTGAGCAGAAACGTCTTCCGCAGCAATCTCAGTGCGAGAAGGGCGAACCCCAGCTTCTTTTCCACGAAGTATGATCGAGATGCTCGGATCTACTCTCTGCTCTTCTCGCCACTCTTTCAAATTTTCCGCCTCTAAAACGATGCGAGCGACTTCCTTTTCCGAACTTTCAGAACTTCTTCTCTCCACTTTAGCACAATATCCACAGCCAAACGACTCGCAAGTCCGTCTTGACAATCCGTCAGCGTTTTTATGAGAAAGCCCTTTCCTGTAAGAAACAACAAATTGATATTGCTGGAGTCTCTCCAGCCAACGAGCCAATCTTTAAAAGACATAAGCCGTCGTAGAAAAACGTGATCCGTGCGGATCAAAAACTCACGTCCCAAAAGGTAATGGCGAAAAAATTTAATTGATTCTACAATCGCCAAAAGTTCTCGCCGAGTTACACAATAATTTCGCTTGGCTTTATTAATAACACGACTAAAATATGCAATGACCTTCTCCTCCCCCTCCTGTTTTTGTGATAAAACCGCGCCAATTCCAATATTGGAGGCATCAGTGTCGAGAATAAATTTGCTCTCCTCTTTCGGAAAAGAAAGCACTAGAAGAGAGGACAGTACCCGCTTTAATTCATCAAAAGAGTTCTGATGAACCTTGTTTCAGATAAACTTAACCTGGTTCCCCGTTAATTCGTAAAGGGGTTTAGCAATCGAAGAAAATCCTTTTATAAATTTACGATAGTACGAACAAAATCCGAGAAAACTTCGCAATAAAATTCTCGTGTGAGGAACCGGCCATCTCTCTACGGCAGCAACCTTTTCGGGGTCTGAAGAAATACCCTCTGCCGAAATTACATGCCCCAAATACTTTACTTTCTTTCCGAATAAAACACATTTCTTAGGATTTATCTTTAAATTTACTTCCTGTAACCGCAAAAGTACTTTTCCCAGATTTTCTAACATCTCCGCAAAACTTTTTCCAAAATCTATTATATCATCCAAATAGACTAAGCAAATTTTAGATAGTAAATCTTGCAAAACTTTCTCCATGAGGCGTTTAAAGGTTGCAGGGGCGTTACACAAACCAAAAGGCATTACCGTAAATTGCCAGAGCCCTCTACCGAACGAGAAAGCCGTTTTCTCTCTATCCTCGGGTCGAATTTTTATCTGCCAATACCCACTTTTTAGATCTAATGTACAAAACCAAGCGTTACCTGATAGCTGTTCAAATATGTCATCAATTCTGAGGAGGGGATGTGAATCTTTTTCCGTTATTGCGTTCACCATTCAAAAAATCACACAAAATCTAATTGTTCCATCTTTCTTTATTACTAAAACCACAGGAGAAACCCAAGGGCTTTTTGATTCTTTAATTACTCCACAAGCTTTCATTTCCTCCATAACTTTTTCCACCTCCCCTCTCATTTGAAAAGGAATTCGTCGAGGTACCTGTTTTATGGGGAGAGAGTCTTTCACATTTATAACATGTTGAATAACATTACAGTTTCCCGCAACAATGTTTTCGGAAAATACATTTTGAAATTTCACAAGAAATTCGGCAAAAAGTTCCTTCTCAGTCAAATTAAGATTCTGAGAATTATTTTCGAAGAGTTCTTTCAAGGAAACAGGGACTTTATTAGAAACATCCTTAATTCGAGCTAATTGCGTTTCCGATTTTGAAATTCTGAAAGCAGTATCAAAGATTTCTTCTAAGTTCACGATTTTAAGAAAATCTACTCCTAGGATACAATCATCATTAATATCAGCTACTAGCAAAGGAATTACCACAGAATGATTTCTTATTTCTACCTTAGCTTCCACTTTAAATTCAATAAAAACTTTTTCACCAGTAGGATATCTTAAATTTATTTCCTCCAATGGAAGCTTTTCCTTTCCTACCTTCACGAATTTCTTACTAAGAATGGACACATCGGAGCCCGTATCAACCTTGAAAGAACACTTTCTTCCGTCAACTTTCCCATCATAACAAAAATAATAACAACTCGACTTAATTCTATTTCTTTTTAAAACGGTTTTATTATTTTCGTTGAACACAACATTTTCATAAATAAAATTCGGGGTATTAATAACACGAGCCAAACCTCCCCCGCTAAGTTTGACTAAGCCGCGTTTCCCTTTTCTTCAGGACATTCAGAACGGAAATGTCCGGATTTTCCACATGTCCAACATTCCCCCCGGCTGGCGCCAAATTTGCTGCTACGACCATTCCCTTATTGAAAATTCCCTTTTTGGAAGTTCTTCTTCCCCTCCTCTTTCTGCTCCTTATCGCCCTCTCCCTTCCCATGATTCGCGTCCTCCTTCAGTCCCTCTTTCGGAGTGTTTCGATTAAATTTCTCGCGGGCGAAACCCTCTCCTTGAATAATTTTCAATGCCTTCGCCCTTTCAACCGCCTGATATAAAGAGGTTATCCCCTCCATTTGTAACGTCCGCCGGATAAAATGGTCCGAAACGGCCGTCACAAACTGCGAACAGGCAATCTTTTCGCGATTTTCAAGGGGGCACTCGGGGTATGCGAGGCGCGACAATCTTTCGATATCAGAGCCGGGAGCGGCCAGATCTTTCCCGAATCTTTGTCTGCGGTTTGTGAGGGCAGAATAATAGTTTTGCGTCAAACGCCCCTCGCCGAAACGCAATTCGAGCTTCGATTTTAGTTCCAAAAAATTAAGACACTCAATGTCTTGTATCGTTTCGAGAATCGTGCGCGCCTTCCCTCTCAAGCTCGAAGCCAGCGCGACGGTTTTCGTCGCGTCGTCCCAGAAATTCGCTCGCGCAATCAAGTTAAATTGTGAAAAATATTCTTGAAGGGGAACCGTCCCGTCGTAAGTATCGGGCTTTAATTTGTAACCGAGCCCGACGTTTGTTCCTATGGCGGCGTCTCCCGCAGTTCGATTCGCGACATTGGACACGTATGTACTCCCCACTCTCGGATTCCCGACATAATCACACGCAGCACTCGCGGTCGTGTTTCTCTCGATCGGGCGTGCATCATTATCACTCGCGACGTCCGCGACCGTGTTTCTTTCGATCGGGCGTACGCCTCTCTCACTCGCGCCGCCCGCGATCGCGCTCCCCTCGCGCGCGACCCGCGTCCCTTCGGCGTTCGCGCTTCGCGTCCCCATGTCCCCGCACGCTCTAATTAAGGAAGGACTTAGCTGGGAAACGTTGGCGTTCGTCCCTCGGAGTCGACGGAGCTCCTCCTCCTGTCGGCGGATCGTTGCCGCATTCTCTTCGTCCCTTCGGGCCTGCTCCTGAAGACGTGCCACCGCAGCGTCGCGTTCCTTCAGCCGAGCCTCCATATCGTTGCGAAAACGCTGTTGCTCCTCCTGTTCTAGCCGCCGCTCCTGGCGCAACTTTTGAAGTTCCGAGTAGACGGCTTCGAAAGCGCTCGTCTCTGCCACCGTCACCCCCGCATCCAGCGGATGGGTCGCGCCCGCCTCCGTTCCTGCCGACGTCGCGGCCTGCGAACGGGTCCTCGGCGGAGTGTGCGTGGTCGTCATCCTGTTCGAGACACTGCGCTTGTCGCGTTTTGATCCCGGACGAGCCCCCAAAATGTTACGCTCGCCGGGCGTTAACCACTCTCTCGTTCTTGCACACACTCGCGACGCGCACTCCGGCTCTCACTCAATAAATAAGGCTCGTTATTATATAAAAAAAAGGAACTTGTTTAATGTAGATTCGTTTGTACACGGAGCTCGGGTTAACACGTCCGATCGTGACGGACACCCGGAGCGTAATCTGACAGTCGTAATTATCAATAACACAGCCGTCGCTAAGGACGATTCGCGACTTCTTGCTACGGGGCGACCCGCATGAGCGCACGGAACGGGCGTACAGCACGGGCGTAACAATACATAGGAGAGAAAAGAATAATACGAGAGATATCTGTCCTTGTCTAACGAGGCATCTATACGACATATATCTGTCAAAGTTCGTTCTTTGAAACGGCTTTATAAATCGCAAAATTTTTTTACAGGAGTAAAGTATAGGTACTAATGAAGAGTTGTTCTTTCCATGTGCTCCCTAAATTACATAACAGTTACAAACTGGTTTACTGGGATTATGTTATAATAATTAAGATTTTTATTCAGTTTTGTTATCTATACTGTTCATCAGCTGCCGTTACCCTCTACTCTGATGCTAAGACTGAGGTATATTTTTCTATATAAAAACAGAATAAAATTAGTTATATATAAATCAATACTATATATTTAATATTTATTGCATTTGTGTTATAAAAGTTATTATTTTACCCCATCAAGAATGGATAGATCCTTTGAAAGAGTTTTACATCATTCATTTACATTACAAGAAAAAAATTATTAGAGATGCAAGAGATGCAGTAAATTGCCAAGTCTAATAAGTACCCGCGTCAATACATACATACTATGTATACTAATTCACATTCTCAATTATGCTACTGTTATTATTTGTCATCAGACAATTATAAACATACACATAATAATTAGATACATATTATATATATATTATATACGCACATGTGTGCATAAGAATATATATAATTTATAAAAAGCGGGTGCTTATCAGCCTTGATACGTTACTGCCTTCTGCTACAGACGGCCAGAAAGCATTTTCATTTTCAGGCCGTATTGCTAAAGAATCCAGGCGTTGCCGCGTTTATAGCATATGTCTCTCTACCGTGCGTCCGTGTGAGCAATTCAGTGGTGTGTGTACGTGTACGGACATACACCACTTCATAAAATCTGAAATAAGTTGGTAACACTGAAACCGGAGTTTCGCGTTTTCACCACGCGAGGTATCCAATATCAGTTCGGCCTTTGCTTTAGTTGACAGAGTTGACATTACCGACGTCGAGGAAGTTCGGCCTTAGCTTTAGCATCACCTTAAGTAATATCTTAAGATACTAATACGGCTCTGTGATTGGTTAATGGTGATTGCTGAGCGCTATGATATGCGTTAGAATATGAAAGGAAGCAAGCAGAAAATGTAAAACGGAAGACAAAGGAAAAAGAAACTAAAAAGCGTTTACCGTAAAAAAAATTTTAAAGATGTATATTTGTTGTTTTTGTATAAATATCGTTATAAAAAATTATTCTCTGTATAGGAACCCTGCCAAAAATGACCGATTAAATCCGATTAAAAATTTTGAATCCGCATGAATCTGGATTCTTGATCCGGAAATCACGGATTTATAACGATTACACCGATCAAAACCGATTGAAACAGATTGGTATTCAACAATGTAATTTCAATCGGTTCCTATCGGTTTGAATCGTTACACACAGAAAATTTTTCTGGAAAATACCAGTATACACGAACAAAGTAAATACCATACTAATCTTGCACGGCTAAAATATAGTCATAATATGCAAAAAATTTCAAGAAAATATAGGAAATTTAGAAAGCAAAGAATAAAAATATGGCTGATGGACAGAAAACGAGATGTCTGTTGCAGTCATGGCAAAAACACAAGTTGCTGTTATAGGCTGTGGCGGTCAGCTGTCTGCCACGAGCGAACTTGAGAACGCTGTAGAAACCCTGCCGAGCTACCCTACCCTGTTGCAAAAGACCGATAGAAACTTTTAGACAGCGATAGAAATTCTATCAGATTCTATCTGGTTTATCAGTACAACAAAATTGAGACTTTGACAATTGATTTGGATTTATCGGAATCTATGAGCACGCGGTCACTATGAGGATAATCTGTTACGGAATGTATCCGATTCTATTGTTTTCATGTGCATGATGGATTATATTAAGATTTACGAATGTGCGATTTATTGGATTCAAACAGCATCGACACACTGATCGACAGCTGTGTATACTTATATGCAGTTATCGATTTTATTTGAATATTTTTCTATACGTATTTACATATGTTGTAAATTGATAGGTTTTGAACATACTTGACTGTTTGGAAGCGAATGCGCATTAATACGAAAAGTCCACAATTTGTTTCCATCAGATCTTAGTGGCAAAAGCTTATCCATAATGAAAGTACATTTATATCGTCTTATGAGTAAATACAGATATGTAAAGGACTAATTTTTTATAAAAGTGAATCTGGCAATCCAAGGACAAAAACACACAGTTTTCTGATAGAAATTTACTCTTTTAATATGAATCAAACAGATTTTCCAGATAGGTCTGCAGCAATTGGCATTTACTAGTTGATATTTAATGTGGCATTGCAGACACAATATAAAATATTTATAAGATTCTATCGGGATTTTCAAATTTTGAGATTTTTAAGTATGACGTTGGATATATCAGTCATTTCTGATACGTTTATAATATACCTTTAGATGTTATTAAAAGCATTTGCTGAAACGAATTTTGACTTTAACATATCATTTTGTAACAAATTGTTCTTATTAGATTTTATATGCATTCTCTAAGTATACTATTCATTGTATTCAATAGGATGATCTAATGATTTCTTTTTATTGGAATCTATGAGATAATTCCGATTGAGTGAAAAGATATCTTGTCTTGTGTTTATTGGTTTTTCTCATAATTATCTACTTGATAAGATGCTAAAGAGCAATGTATTTCGAACGAATTCAGCGCTTGTGCTCATAATCTTAATCGATTGCTATTGGTTGCTATATGGCAGTATTCGTATTTGCAAAAGTACTTTCTATCTGCATGAATCGGTGAGTATCCAAACATACGCTAGTCTGTTTTTATGTGCTGTTGCTAAGCAATATTTTATTTATTAGACTGTCGGATTTTTTACGTATGTCGTCCGGTGAGAAAAAAAATATATTCAGTTGAAGTTTGAAGCGCAGTTTCTCAGGAAAAAGTAAAATAAGTGCGTGTGTGAGGTGCGCGTATTGTGTGTGACTCCACGGTGGGCTACCGCACGGCCGGCGAAGTTTGCGGCACTTTGGCGCCGACGGAATCGCGATTTGTCGTCGTCGCTGCGAAATTAGAAAAAGGTAAGCATCTTTTTACATATCATTATTTGCTTTCTCTACTTTCTCTCTCGCGCGCGCGCACGATCTCGCGCTCTGTAGTTTTTCTTGCTCTCTCGCTTTCTTGCTCTATCGTCGTCTCACTCTCACGTGTACGCAAACATTATCCTCAATTGCGAACAGATATCGTCAGACTCCGATACGGACAGATAGAAACAGATAGGTTCGTACTTAAAGAATTTGAAAAACTGGTGTCATCTTTTTATATTACGAGTCATTAAAATTAAGAAAATTTAATATAAGATTGCTTTCTTAACTTAGGTTTTCTCATAGAAAATGCTTTGCGTGTACGAAAACATTATCCGCAATTGCGAATAGATACCATCAGCATCCGATGCGGACAGATAGAAACAGATAGGTACTGATTGAGCATCCGATGCGGACAGATAGAAACAGATAGGTACTGATTGAGAGGTAAAAGAAAATATGTTGTGTAAGATAGGATCCTATCTGTATAGAAATTGCATATTAGTTTCGATCGTGCCGGGCGGCGCGGGCGCGGCGGGCTACCATGACCGGTGACGTTTGCGGCACTTTGGCGCTGACGGGACCGCGATTCGTCGTCATCGTCGTCGCTGCGAAACGGCGACACGGCAAGCCGCCCGCCGCGCGCGTCATACCCGGTCGACGGCGGGACTGAAGGGGTTAAGAGGAAGCCTGTCATACCGACGAAATGTAGCGATATGAGCGGACATGCTAAAAAAAAGGATCGCGAAATGCCAATTAAATCTAAACGCGACAATCTCAACACGATACGTCGTACCGATCAAACGGAGAATACATTCCACACGCAGGGACGGAAAAATTTGCGTTTAAATAGATTCTATATTTTTACGTATTTTTACGTGAATTTTTCTAATTTAGCTTACAATATACACGTATATTTGTTTTTTTTTCCTTTTGACACTCCGTTGAAATTGTTTCTCTCCATGTTTCCGTCTCGAACCGTGTTTTATTATACAATGACATTACATCATTGAAGTAGAATGTTCAATGATATCTGCTCGTTACCAAAAATAAAGTTTTACAAACAATTGTTAATTAGCATAATTTCTCAAATTTCCAAGAATTAAAATTATGAATATATTATTTAAAAAAAACTTTCTAGTAACATATTTATTGCATGTATGTACTAATTAAAAAGTGAAACTTACCGAAAAGAGAGCGTAATATATTTCGTAATTGAAGTTAGGCAAACTCAGCTCAAAAGTTTTAAACGCTATCAAGTTTTCCGAAGATCCTGAGACTCTAGATTAATCCTAGACTCCGAATTCGCAAAGGCGGTCGCGCTTGTCGCGTCGCGCGAGAGGTCTGACCGCTCTTGACCCTCGAGGCTTGAATCGGGACTCACCTTGCCGCGACGAATGATCGTGTCGCGCTATCCCGCCAAGTCTGTCCGCTCTCGCCTAATTGCCAAGGCTATCACCGACGGGAGTCCGAGTACCAAGGCGACGAACCGAGCAAGGACGAAGGACGGAGTTTTTTCACTTTTAGTCCAAGAGGGAAAACGCCGAGAGACGCGCCGCCTCCTTCGCGTATATGCAATGAATTGTTACTTACTTATAGTAAATATTTTGTTGATTCAAGACAATCAGATTTTGCCTCAAGATCTACATTTCTTAAATCAAATAAATATTAACCAAATTATGTTTATATTTTAAAAAATATAAATAAAATATATAAATATAAACAAAAATACAAATATAAAAATATAAATATAAAGATAAAGATGAATATATAAATATAAAAATATAAATCAAAATTTTAATTTAAAAAAAATTAACAGTTAGGTAAAACAGATACGCATAAATAATTTATTTTACATAACAGGTTATAGTTTATATTTCTTATCAGTCATTATTATTATAAAATCTCTCTTTGATAAAAAGAAAATGTCACAGTATTCTTTGATTAATGAAATTGACACTTACATTGACACTTTTGTTATCAACTTCACATTTTACAATTGGCGCCCTGAAAAGCGCAGCGTTGCCATATTGTTCTAAAAATGAAAAATTTCTAAATACACATAATATTTTCACTTTTTTTATAATTAAACATAATAATCAATTATAACTTGATTTTATATAAGTTTAATGCAATATACAAGAGTTTGCTGAGGCCCTGCTTAAGCGCCTACAAAAATACGCTCCTCCGTGAAAGGAATACCTTAATTTATCGATTAATTGTTATATATGTATATGGGATTTATGTATATAACCATTTTTTTCATCTTAAATGACAGTTGATACACCTTGTAAAACAAAGGATGAAATGATGTCGAAGGATGAAAGCGACAGTATTCCATTATTGGAGTTAGATGATATTAGTCCTATTAAATTGAACACAAATACCGACGAAAATAAACAGCCAAGTCCATCGATGCTCTTTACAAAAATTACACCATCTCTAAAGAAGGGACTGATGATGAGACAATCTTGACTTGCATCTTATACAGTAGAGAATAATGAAAAGATGATGTCCTCAAGTATAGATAAACATAAGGCAGCTAATATATTGCAAAGTGATGAAGATGAAGTGATAGAAGCCAGTCCTATGCAAAGATGTGTTGCATCTAAAGTAAAAAATTGTTTAAAACTCAAGAGGAAAATTCCTGTAAAACGTTTGGATTTTTCATTATGTCAAATGGAAAATAAATTAAAAGATAAAGTTAACATAAGTTCTAAGAAAGGACATCTAAGAAAGGACATTTCAGAGCATCAGCTTAACATGCGATGTAAAGCTGACAGAGCAAAATTAAACGGCTGGGATTGCTGGGAATGCAGAGAAGTAAGAACAATATTAACAATATAGTTATGGGATATAAATAAATAAATATAAATAAATAAATAAATATAAATAAAAAATATAAATATAAATAAAATAAATATAAATATAAATAAAATAAATATAAATATAAATAAGTAAATATATTTTTCTCATAAAAAAGTAATTATAATATTTCATTTTTAGTATTATAAAAGTTTGTCATTATCGAAAGAAGAAGAACAAAAACGAAAGAATCAATGCTCGCGACATTGATACAAATATGAGCGGCCAAATACACCAGACGGTATAATATTTTATTTTATTATCATTTTTTATGTTACACATAATATAAATAATAAATTTTTTAAGGTTTTTGGAATCCGGAGTTTCCTGAGACAGACAGTATTGACTGACTATTTGGTTTTTAAAGCTTCATTGCGACTCATGGTACAGAAACATTGACTAGATTGTTTTCACTGGGTACATTAAATATAGACATTTTTATTTTTATCCTACTTATCTAAGCGTATATTCACCATAGAGGCTTTTTTTTGCAATACACTTTAATTTTAATTACACCTTTTAATTAGTTGCGTTTGATTCTAAATATCAAAGCAAACTATGTTTCTCTTCTATTTCTTTTCTAGACGGGGGATCGAAGGCTTCTGATATTACTAATAAACTTATATATGATCGCAAAGGATAACTTACGTACCATTCTCTACGGTGGAAAAAGAAGGCTTCCAAAAATTCATGCAAACCGTCTCACGATTGTACAAAATCCCTTGTAGGAAAACAATAACGGCTCTTATGATTTGACTTGATTCAAGTAAATGATTTTGTTTAATAGTACTAAAGAAATATTTATTTGAATCAAGTTACAATTTTTCTTTGGAGCAAATAAATATTTCCTAAAAAATAAAAAATCATGAATTGAAATGCAATGAATTGTTACTTACTTATAGTAAATATTTCGTTGATTCAAGATAATCAGATCTTGCCTCAAGATCTGCATTTCTTAAATAAATAAATATTAACCTAAAGAAAATAAATATTTACTTGAGAATACAAAACCATTTCGATGTATGAATTACAATTCAGTGAATTGTTACTTATTTATAGTAAATATTTCGTTGATTCAAGACAATCAGATCTTGCCTCAAGATCTGCATTTCTTAAATCAAATAAATATTAACCAAAGTATATTTATATTTTCCATAAATTTTCAATAAATTTTCTATAAAATCTATATATTTTGGTCATATACGTCTATACGTTTAAGACTTAAATTGAAAACGAACTTGATTTCGGTAAATGATAAACTTCTGAACTTTACATAAATATTATCATAAAAATTAAATTGTAGTTACGGACATTCTTGCTTCCGGCGACAGTATATTGATAATTTTAAAATGCTAACACTTTGATTTAAGCAAAAATGATCTTAGATTAAGTAAATATTTTTTAATTTTGAACGAATGGTTTCTGTGGTCATTAAATATTTGTTTACTGATCACAAAGAAATATATCTTTGATTTGAGCAAATATTTTCTTAGAAAAAGTAAATATTTGTTAAACATATTTATCGATATTAAAGTAATGTATTTTTTGGTTTGAAGTAAATATTTTCTGATACCAAGCTAACGATTTCTGTCATTTAAGTAAACATTTGTTAAACATATTTTTTGATACTAAGTAATTTATTTTCTGGATAAAAGTGAATATTTTCTAATTTCAAAGTAATGGTATCTTTGTACTCAAGTACATAGTACATACTCAAGTACATAATTATTTACCAATTATAAAGAAATATACTCTTTGTTTTCAAACACCAACGCTTTGATTCACGTTAACATTCTCTCAGATCAAGTAAATGATTTTGTAGTTAAATTTTTCAAAAACCAAAGTTATTATTTTATTTATTCAAAATAATATTTATTTTCATCAAGTAAATATATATGCCTAAAATATTTAATTATATACAGATATTTTCATAGATGAATTGCTTGAATCAAAAAAATATTTATTAAAACAATATATATTTCGTTATTGTGTGTGTGTGAAAGTAAATATTTGTTTGTTTTTAGTATCCCAGTATTACTAAATTGGTGTTCTTGATATTTTCTTGGAAGTAAAAAAATTTGTTAGATTTTAATAAATAATTATTTAATTTAAGTAAATAAATTTCAAGATAATATATTTAAATATATTTACATAATATATATTACTTAATAAATCATATATTTACTTAAATCAAGTAAACTTTTTTTTCGGTGTGTCTTGTGACGTGACAAAAGTCGCGTCTCTTACCCCAGATGGGAGCTCGGCCGAGGGAGGCGTCAGGGATGGTGCCTCCGCCCGAGGCGGGCGGAGAGCGAGCCTTTAGGTTAGGATTAAGACCTTTTGCGAGCGTTACAGGTCGAGGGAGTGCGGAGCAGATGGCCAGGGTCACGACGAGTGTAACGGCTTATGCCGCGTCGAGGGACTTACGGCTGGACAACCAGGAGCTTCCGAGGGCGTACGATCGGCGGGCGGGTCACGCTGGGGCCCACAGCCGGCAGATCAGATGACCTGTCAAGGCGTCACGGATGGCACGAGAGCACTGCAGCCCGGATACGGGGGACGCCCCGACGAAGGTCCCCGTTAAGGAACGGGGCCACCACCGCTGAGTACCGCTCCCGGTCGACGAGCCATGGCCCGTCCAGCCTGGCCGTCGAGGAACCGGGCGATGAGACGCGGCCTGGACAGCCGGTCTCAAATAGGCGGACTTCAAAACTACCGCCGGCGGATGGGCGCAGTGACGAGGGGCGCTCGCGAAGGGCGCGACGATCGCCTAGAGGGATCGCTGGCAGGCCAGGGCGCAGCACCGATCAGGCTAGGGAAACCGGCGCGCGCGGGCGCGCGCGGGCCCTGCGTGGTCCCGCCGGATCAAGGAAACGCCACTGTCGAGCGAGCCGCCATCCCGGCAACATCCAGCCCTAAGAGCGAGTGACGAGCCGCCGGAACGAGACGAATTTGTAAGGCCACTGCTCAGCCTTCCTCGAAGTAAGATCGCGAGAATACCTAGGCCCTCCCGGGAGTCGCGTTGTGCCGCGGTAAAGTATGAAATCGGCTGTAATTAAAGAATATCGAGTGCCATACCGCGGGAGGGCCCGTGCGACGAAGTGATCGCGAGTGCCCGCCTCGGGGATGAAAACGTACGGCCGCCGACAGTCAGCGTACATGTAATTTCGTTGTGATATCGTTTCGTGTACTTCGTTGCGTATGATTTCGTTGTGAGTAATTTCGTTCGCGTAATTTCGTTGCGGGTGATTTCGTCGCGTGGAATTTCATGAACGCCGTTGGCTTAACCGTGCCGTAGTTTTGAGAAGTGGCTCTCGCGCGTGAGAGAGCCTCGTAGTTATCGTTGCCGGTTAAGTTCATGCCATTTGTAAGTAGCTATACGTGCGTTTCATCGGGATTAATGGCCCACGGTTGTGTCGAGTTAACGGGTGGGGCCATTCGTGCGTTTCGAGGGGAGAGAAGATCCCCGGCGTTGTCGCGGTAGACCGTAGGGAAATTGCGTAATTGTTAAGGGAGATTGCGTTGGTTAATTGTTAGCACCTCGCGTTTGACCGTTCGGGTGGAATTCGCTGCAACTTATGTCGGGGAATACTCTTGTGCGAATTCAATCGGGATTGCCGTGCAGCTCAGCGACGGAATGAGTATCGCGCTCGTGGGATGACACGTGGCGTGTGCTCGAATTCTGCTTGTTCGCCGTGGAACTCGCTATCGTCCACTTGTTATCTGCCTTAACCGAAATATAATTTAATGTTTTATGTATTTGAGTGTGATGATTGCGCTACGCTCCCTCTCCTATTCCATCCGCGGTTGATCAAAGAAGCCCACGCCTGAGAAATACTGCGATCTCGTGAATCGTGGTGCGAGGAATCGCACCTGGCGCCCAACATAACATCTCTAAAATACTCAGTCGAGCTACCATCGGGGTTTCGGAGAGCAGTATCGCGAATATTGATAGAGATTATAGTGAAGAAAGCGACGGCGCGCTCCTCCACGGCCGGCGAGACCGTGAGGACATCGTCGTCGTCGTCATAAATTTTGGCGCCCAACGTGGGGCCTCTCGCCCGAAAATTACCAATTAACGAAAATCGGGAGAGAGAGCGTGCGCAAGTGAATTTGTTTTGTGCAATCATTATATTTATGTGTTTCCCTATGATTTATGTGATTCTCTTGTGTTAGTTATATGTTCGATCGGATTTTCGAATTATTATTTCGTGGCCCTGGAATTTTGGTGCCATGAATGCGGTGTGTAGTGCCGAGTGAAGGCCGCTTCGCTCGACTTTGTTTTGGTTCGCACACGGCCGGTATTCGGGAACTTGAGTTTTTCAGTCGAATTCCTGCCTGTTTACGATTTCGGGGACTGTGTTGATTCGATTTCGGTTAAGTTTCGCGAAAGTAAATACCGTTCGATAATATTGCGACTGGCATACCTCTTCGTCCAAATAATAAGCTAGGAGAATAATAACGTACTTGGTAATTCCGCGTATTGGGAAAAGGAAAAAGGCCTTGCTGGTGTCTTCGGTTTCGCGTTCGGTGGACGTCATAAGGGGAGGCGAATAGGACTCCTATGCGGGAGGACGACTTGCTGGAATCGCCTCTTCGGTGGATCAACCGCCTAACGAAAGAACAAGCGGTGCGACATTTAGAAGATCGGGGGTTGGACACGGCCGGAATTTTGCCAACTTTACGCGCGCGTTTAGCTAGATTTGAGGAAAAGTCGATTCGGAAAAAAATGAACGACCAACCGACTCCACCCCCACCCCCGCCGGCCATCGAAATACAATCCGCTAGTCCTCAGGGGGACCAGGGGGCGACCCCGAGGGACAAGGCGACGGGAAGGGAGGACCCCTTCGTGAGTCTGGGGGCGTACAATTTTCCGCCTGACCCCCACAAAACATGGGGGGAAACTTATCAGCGGGCACCCCCGCCGCGAATAGAGTACCCGCCGCGCCATGATAGAGGAAATACGCGCGGATCCGCGGCCGAGGCTTATAATATAATGAGAAAGTGGAACCTCCACTTCTCCGGACAACGCGGTAGCGACGCGGAAGCATTTTTGTTACGGATTAAGGAAGCCCGCTCCATTATTCACGTAGATGACGCCGAACTATTTAAGTGCTTGCCCCTATTCCTTTCGGGTACCGCGCTATATTGGGTAAGATTGGAAAGCGAAAATTGGCGGGATTGGCGGGATTTCGAACACGCGTGGCGAAGTCGATTTGGCGACCCGGACTATTTAACGACCCTTCGGGAAGAGATACAGCGACGAACGCAGGGAGAACACGAGCCGGCGGTCGAATATTTGACCTGCTTACGGTCTTTGTTCACGCGAATGAGCCCTCCGTGGTCCCTCCCGGAGCAGCTCACATTAGCCCACCGGAACTTATTGCCGCGGCTACAGTTCGCGATTCGACGGTGGGAGTTTAGCGATTTTCACACGTTGGAGGATTTGGCTACGCGGACGGAACGAACCCTCCTCGCGGACAAAATGTATAGACCCCCCTTGTTACCGGAACAGTCACTTTTTCCGGACTTAGCGTACCACGCGCCGAAGGGGAAACCGCGATCCCCGAATACCGTTGCCGCGGGGGAGGCCGTGGCTCAGGGAGACCCAAGTAGAGGGGAGGCCTGGAGCGCCGCAGCGTCCACCGACGCCACCATACCGAGATCGGTTCCCGATGATTCCAACTTAAAATGTTGGAACTGCGATCAGACGGGCCATCGGGCTAGGACCTGCAGGGCGGCTCGACGGCAACATTGCTACCGGTGCGGGAACCCGGGGTTTACGACGCGGACATGCCCTAGGTGTTCGGGAAACGCGAAAGGGGGTCAGTAGGACGGGTCCCTACGCCCCCAATTATCGAGAACGAGGCCCGGACCGCGAATACCCCGGAAGAAAAACTCTCGTACGTGACGCTCGATCCCGACGAATTCCCCCCGCTGAAGTATATTACAATCCGGATAGGCGGCCGGCCCCTGTTAGCGTTGGTGGACTCGGGCTCGAACATGACGCTCCTCGGTCGCGAGGGGATGCAAATAGTAAAAAGTTTAGGCGTCCCAACCACGCGAGAGGGGGGCGCAACAATCCGAATGGCAAACGGACAAATAGCCCCGATTCAAAAAGAAGCCTCGCTTTCTATCCATCTAAAGGATCGGAGTCGGAAGATCTCGGTAGGCATATTGCCGGATTTGGCCGTGCCGTGTATCGTGGGGATGGACTTCTTGACAAAATTCGGTATCGCGCTAGACTTCGGAAAAGGGGAGTGGCATTTTGCGGATAGGCATCGTGTCCGCTACCAGTTTCAATTGAAAGAAACGGACCCCCGCGTTTGTGGGCTCGCGGAGCTAACTAAAGATCAGGAAAAACATCTGAAAAATTTTTTACGGAAAATAGTAGCACCATCGGGAGACCCCGGTCTGACCAACCTAACCGAACATAAAATAGAAGTAGGAGATCATCCGCCGCTAAAGCAACGCTGCTACTTAGTCTCGCCAAAGGTGCAAGAAGCAATCCGCGCAGAGGTAGATAAAATGTTAGCAGCCGGAATAATTGAGCCGTCAGTAAGTCAATGGTCGAACCCAATCGTGATGGTGAAGAAATCGAATGGCAAGTACCGGTTTTGCCTGGATTTCCGCGGAGTTAATAAGATATCTAAAAAGGACGCGTACCCGATACCACCAATGGACGGGATACTCAATAAGTTACGTTCGGCAAAATATATTTCTACAATCGACCTTAGCCAGGCTTACTTTCAGATTCCGTTGAATAAAGATAGCCGAGAGATTACCGCGTTTAGCGTCCCGGGAAAAGGCTTATATCATTTCGTCCGAATGCCATACGGATTAACGGGTGCCCCCGCGACGTTCCAGCGACTATTAGATAGTTTAATAGGCCCGGAAATGGAGCCTTTCGTTTTCGCGTACCTAGACGATATAATTATCGCGACGGAGACTTTCGAGGAACACCTCGAATGGCTAAAACGAGTGCTAGAGAAAATTAAAGCTGCGGGATTAACGATTAATATGGATAAATGCGAGTTCTGTAGATCTCAGGTTAAGTATTTAGGCTTCGTGGTGGAGGCGGGAGGCGTATCGGTGGACCCAGAAAAGACGCGCCCCGTGCTAGAGTACCCGGCGCCTCGAACACTGAGACAATTGCGTAGATTTCTCGGGATGTCATCGTGGTATCGGAAGTTTATACCGGAGTTCGCGACGCTAAGTGAGCCCTTGACCCGCCTTTTGAAGAAAGGCAGGCGCTGGGAGTGGGGGGATGAACAAGTTCATGCATTTAATAGCATTAGGAGTAGCTTAATGGCGGCCCCCGTCCTGGCATGCCCAGATTTTAAAGAACCTTTCGTGTTACAAACCGACGCGAGCTCGGTTGGGTTGGGGGCGGTCTTGACTCAGAACCTAGAGGGGGAAGAACGCGTAATAGCCTATGCCAGTCGCGTGTTGTCGGACCCGGAAAAGCGGTACTCGGTGACTGAACAAGAGTGCCTGGCCGTGGTGTGGGCCATTCAGAAGTTTAGGCCGTATTTAGAGGGTTACAAGTTCACCGTAGTTACGGATCATAGTAGCTTGCGGTGGCTCCACAACTTGAAAAATCCCACGGGTCGTTTGGCCCGATGGGCGTTAGAATTATTAGAGTATGATTACACAGTGGAGTACCGCAAGGGAGCCCTACACCACGTGCCCGATGCCTTGTCGCGAATGTACGAAAGCGCGGAAGGTGGAAGAGTAAACGCCGCCATCGAGATCGAGGAGTGTGAGGGTACAAGTGACGAGTGGTATCGCAGGCGGTATGGGGAGGTAGCGACTGACCCGAAGCGGTTTGCTCACTGGAAAATAGTTGATCGGCAGCTATACTTTTTGCGACCGCGACCGGTGATTTCGGACATAGTTGAGGATTTGGACCGGTGGAAGCTGGTATTGCCGAGAGAATTACGCGCCGAGGCCCTTCGCGAATCCCACGACGCGCCGCAGGCCGGTCATTTGGGAGTCGAAAAGACATATCAGCGTCTCGCCGTGTCGTACTATTGGCCAAATATGTTTCGCGAGGTCACTCGGTACATTCGGACGTGCGACACATGTCAGAGGACGAAGGTCGAGCAAGCTAGTCCCGCGGGGTGGATGGGCCGCCGCGTTATAGAAGGGCCGTGGACTTCGATCGCCGCGGACATAGTGGGGCCCTTGCCTCGCAGCAAGGCCGGCTACCAGTACCTTCTGGTGATCCAAGATTTATTCACAAGATGGATCGAGTTGAAGCCTTTGCGAGCGGCTACCGGCCCGAAAATTAAAGAGGCGTTGGAGGATCTTATCGTGTCGCGGTGGGGTACGCCGAAGATCCTCCTCACGGATAATGGAACTGAGTTCGTGAATCGCGTGATGAAGGGTTTCGCTGAGGAGCATGGCATCACACACGCCACGGTGCCGCCGTACCACCCGCAGGCCAACCCCGTGGAGAGGGTCAATAGGACCCTGAAAACAATGATCGTGTCGTTTATTGAGAGGGATCATCGGGAGTGGGATAAATACCTTCCACAGTTTCGTTTTGCTTATAATACGGCGGCGCATTCGTCGTTGGGAGCGTCACCGGCGTTCGTGAATTTGGGACGTGAGCTAGGTGCCGCCGAACTTGTTGCGTGACCAGGGGGAGGACGTGACTCAGGTGGAGCCGCGGGACCCGGCGGAGTGGTCCCAGCGGATGATCGAATTAAGGGCCGTTCGAGAATGGGTGGCGGAGAATATGGACCAGGCGAACCAGAGGCAGGCCGCGCATTATAATCTGCGTAGGCGACCGCGAAGATTCCGAGTCGGGGACTTAGTATTAAGGCGGCAGCACGTGCTGTCGTCAGCCGCACAGAATATCGCGGGAAAACTGGCGCCGAAATTCCAGGGACCCCTACGAGTGAAACGGGTGATCTCTCCGGTGGTGTACGAGTTGACACAGCTGGACGGGTCAACCGTAGGGAAAGTGCATGTTAAGGATGTGAAACCGTACTACCCCCCTAACACCGAACCTACGTGTGGTAATTGAGCGTGTGCATGTCGAACCCTTCCGCCTCCTTCCTGTTCCCTGAGAAGGAAATTCGCGTGGAGGTTGGAACGGGGCGAGATGAACGGGGTGGGACGTAGTTGAGGAAATTTGGAGGGGAACAAAGTCGGGAAACAATGGTGCGGTGAATTGGTCGGTTAAATTTGGGGAAAGATTGGGAAGTAATTCGGAGATTTTCGTTTCGGGTGATTTTCGTGTACTATTGAGTAACGTTGGAAGGGAAGACGCATTGACTGATCGGGGTCGGACGGAGCAAAGCCGTCACCGACGGAGTGAGGTCTCATGAGGGAAATGAATGGGGTATATCAGAAGGCTTGAGCGGTGGTCTCCGGCGGACCGGGGCGGACGTCCCCCTCGGCACTCGTCTGGGAGCGGGGAGTTGTGACGTGACAAAAGTCGCGTTCCTTACCCCAGATGGGAGCTCGGCCGAGGGAGGCGTCAGGGATGGTGCCTCCGCCCGAGGCGGGCGGAGAGCGAGCCTTTAGGTTAGGATTAAGACCTTTTGCGAGCGTTACAGGTCGAGGGAGTGCGGAGCAGATGGCCAGGGTCACGACGAGTGTAACGGCTTATGCCGCGTCGAGGGACTTACGGCTGGACAACCAGGAGCTTCCGAGGGCGTACGATCGGCGGGCGGGTCACGCTGGGGCCCACAGCCGGCAGATCAGATGACCTGTCAAGGCGTCACGGATGGCACGAGAGCACTGCAGCCCGGATACGGGGGACGCCCCGACGAAGGTCCCCGTTAAGGAACGGGGCCACCACCGCTGAGTACCGCTCCCGGTCGACGAGCCATGGCCCGTCCAGCCTGGCCGTCGAGGAACCGGGCGATGAGACGCGGCCTGGACAGCCGGTCTCAAATAGGCGGACTTCAAAACTACCGCCGGCGGATGGGCGCAGTGACGAGGGGCGCTCGCGAAGGGCGCGACGATCGCCTAGAGGGATCGCTGGCAGGCCAGGGCGCAGCACCGATCAGGCTAGGGAAACCGGCGCGCGCGGGCGCGCGCGGGCCCTGCGTGGTCCCGCCGGATCAAGGAAACGCCACTGTCGAGCGAGCCGCCATCCCGGCAACATCCAGCCCTAAGAGCGAGTGACGAGCCGCCGGAACGAGACGAATTTGTAAGGCCACTGCTCAGCCTTCCTCGAAGTAAGATCGCGAGAATACCTAGGCCCTCCCGGGAGTCGCGTTGTGCCGCGGTAAAGTATGAAATCGGCTGTAATTAAAGAATATCGAGCTGCCATACCGCGGGAGGGCCCGTGCGACGAAGTGATCGCGAGTGCCCGCCTCGGGGATGAAAACGTACGGCCGCCGACAGTCAGCGTACATGTAATTTCGTTGTGATATCGTTTCGTGTACTTCGTTGCGTATGATTTCGTTGTGAGTAATTTCGTTCGCGTAATTTCGTTGCGGGTGATTTCGTCGCGTGGAATTTCATGAACGCCGTTGGCTTAACCGTGCCGTAGTTTTGAGAAGTGGCTCTCGCGCGTGAGAGAGCCTCGTAGTTATCGTTGCCGGTTAAGTTCATGCCATTTGTAAGTAGCTATACGTGCGTTTCATCGGGATTAATGGCCCACGGTTGTGTCGAGTTAACGGGTGGGGCCATTCGTGCGTTTCGAGGGGAGAGAAGATCCCCAGCGTTGTCGCGGTAGACCGTAGGGAAATTGCGTAATTGTTTAAGGAGATTGCGTTGGTTATTGGTTAGCATCTCGCGTTTGACCGTCCGGGTGGAATTCGCTGCAACTTATGTCGGGGAATACTCTTGTGCGAATTCAATCGGGATTGCCGTGCAGCTCAGCGACGGAATGAGTATCGCGCTCGTGGGGTGACACGTGGCGTGTGCTCGAATTCTGCTTGTTCGCCGTGGAACTCGCTATCGTCCACTTGTTATCTGCCTTAACCGAAATATAATTTAATGTTTTATGTATTTGAGTGTGATGATTGCGCTACGCTCCCTCTCCTATTCCATCCGCGGTTGATCAAAGAAGCCCACGCCTGAGAAATACTGCGATCTCGTGAATCGTGGTGCGAGGAATCGCACCTGGCGCCCAACATAACACCTCTAAAATACTCAGTCGAGCTACCATCGGGGTTTCGGAGAGCAGTGTCGCGAATATTAGTAGAGATTATAGTGAAGAAAGCGACGGCGCGCTCCTCCACGGCCGGCGAGACCGTGAGGACATCGTCGTCGTCGTCATAGTCTATTGCCTAGCATTGTGCAAGGGGCTTAACAATTAATATGGCCATACGCGCATACTTTGGTGACGTAAACTTTATACATAAAAAATTGTGCGTGAGCAAACAATCCATGCGCGAACAAACTGCGAATTACTCGCATTTAGTTTATTTATCGTGCAAAAATCTCATACATTATCAGGCCTAATTCTAACACTTAGCACAATCCACTATTACTATTTGCATTTTATTTTGTTAATTACATTATTTTCAGTAATGTTTTGTTATATAAAATACACTGGAGAGTCGGCATATAAAATCATCGAGAGTGACAAAATACATAATTTTCAGACTCCTGTAAAAAAAGAAAAATTATATAAAGTCAAGTGTGGCAATAAATACCGGGAGGCAGCCATAGCTTTCGTTGAAGGTAAAGTATATGTCTTTAGCCACTAACGTAACCACTCCCTTCCCCCTTATTTGCGCAAATCTGTGATAATCTATATCTATACTATTATTATAAAGAGGCAGAGTTTGTCGGTTTGATTGTATGTCCTCGATGATCTCGGAAACTAATGGACCGAATTTTTACCAAACGTATCTGAAATAGGGGTAGAATTTCCCGGGGAGTGCTATAGGGTGTATAGTTTTTCGTTACCGATCTTCTGAAAACCGGTTTTTCTAATTTCTTCAATTTTTCGGGAAATAATTGACCGAATCTTAAAGAATTGTATATAAAACAGGGGTAGAATTTCCTAATAAAAAGGTTACCGATTTCTGTCTAAAAAAATCTACGTAATTGTTCTGATTTTTGCAAATTTTAAGATATTGAGTTAATTTTTTTTATGGATAGAATATTATTTATATTGAATTTCGAGAATCGGTGAAAGGGTTGCCGATTTTTGCTTAAAAAGTGTGTAAGTTATACATGTCATTTGTCATCTTATATAGAGTATCATTAAAAGAAGGTTGTTTTGAATTTGGCAAGGATCGGTGGAGGGGGTTACCGATTTCTGCTTGAAAAGTGTATAAGTTATACATGTAATTTTATATAAAGTATCATTAAAGGAAGGTATAAAGTGTATAATTTTTTGTTACTGATCTTTTTGGAAACCGGTATCAGAAGTTTTTCAAATTTTTCGGGAAGTAATTGATCAAATTTTAAAGAATTGTATATAAAACAGGGGTAGAATTTCCCGGGGAGTGCTATAAACTTTGTAGTTTTTTGTTACCGATCATTTTGGAAACAAGTATCTTTTTGTAAATCGGTTACAAAATTTTTCCAATTTTTTAGGATATAATTGAGTAAATCTTAAAGAATTGTATACGACGGAATTGAACTTCAGTTAATAAAAAAAGTAATATTTTTTAATTTATAGCATTTTAGAGAGAGAGAGAGAGAGAGAGAGAGAGAGAGAGAGAGAGAGAGAGAGAGAGAGAGAGAGAGGGAGAGAGAGGGAGGGAGGGAGAGGGAGGGAAGGAGGGAGAGGGAGAGGGAGGGAGGGAGAGAGAGAGGGAGGGAGAGAGACTATTTGAGTGTCTTATTACATATGTCCTCTGGGGCGAAGCCCGGGTAACCAGCTAGTTAATTATATTTACAGAAACGTTAGAGGATTTGCAACGGAGAATAGAAAAAGAGAGGCCGAAAGTTTTGCCATCGTCACTTTTATTCTCTGCATCTGAAATAACCGACGAGGACGAAAAAATTAAAAAGCAAAAACAGAAGGTTATTGACAAAAACCAATTGTTAAAAGAAAAGTTAACTGCTCTAAAAGCTTGTACAGAAACGGAGGTAAGTACATTCTCACAAATACGTGTATAAATTTATTTTTGATTATGCACCCAGATAGCCAAATGCAAAATTAGCTCCTTCTAATAATATTATATTTTTTTAAACCGGTTGCGTAGTTTTTTGTTATATTTTTGAAAATGATAATCGTAGAGTAATAAATAAGTTGTCATTTGATAGCTTATATAGTCTCATTTTCCCTCTAAAGTCTCTAAAGTCTCTAAAAGGGGTTACCGATTTTTATCTTAACAAATCTCCATGATTGCTATAATTTTTGTTATATCTTCGGAACTAATAATTGAGTAATAAATAAGGTGTCATTCGATAGCTTATAGAGTCCTATTTTCTTTCTAAAGTCTCTAAGGTTAGGTTAGGTGAAAGGGTGTGGTCATCTAGTGAAAGTCTCTAAAGTCTTCAAAAAGAGTTACCGATTTATATTTATATTTATTGTAGCTATAAAGGATTTCTTTTTTTTTAAATTTTTAAATTTGTTGAAAAATGTTTATTTTCGCTGCAATTTCCGCAAATTTTGAGATATTGAGATGAATTTTTTTTTATTTTAATAACCAATTTTCTTAAGTATATTAAATTTTCAATGAGTCAGAGAGACCTTATTAAAGTACCGGTATTGAATTTGGCGTCAATCGTTGAATGAGTTACCGATTTATGTCTTTAAAAAAGTGAAGTTACACATGTAATTTTATACAGAATAACATTAAGGAGGTTGGTTAGTTCTCCGTGTGGGGAGGCAGCGCGCGGCAGGGAAAAAGCATATAGGTTAGATTTTCGTCGCGTGAAATAAACGAATTTTAGCAAATAAATATGTGGAATGCATTTAATTGCTGTTTCTTAAGGTTTAAAAAGAGTTGTTTGTACAATTGAAACCCAAATACGTTATTATCCACATTGAAATGTGGAAATAATAAATGTGGTCCTGTTTTATTTTTACAATTTCTTGATAACTATAAAGACAAGTCATTTCAGTCTTCGAGAAAGTTCTTACTAAATATGTAAAGAGTTATTTGCACCTATTTTCACTAAATTCTTATCATTTTTAATATGCTTTCGAGAGTTACATTACAGGTTAGGTAACATTTTTGCTGTGTCGCCCGTGTATAAAAGAGAGACAAGAGTATAACTTCAATAATTAATTACTCGACAATTATGCAGACAATTGTTTTCAACTTTGGCATGGACGACAGATTTCCATAGACAAATATTCTCCACAAATTTGAACTAATTCTTATCAAATTGATTTGACTAACCACCCTCCTTACAAAAAAATTGGCATTTACTTTGGCGAGAATCGGGAAAGGGGTTACCGATTTTTATAGAATTCGTTTATATTTGAAATTTTGTAATATTTTTTTTTAACTATACAGAATGTAATTAAACTGGCGATAAATATTTTAATGATAAATGCTTTGTAACATTTTAAGACAAAAATTTTAATATAAAAATGCCGAGATTATAATAGTTTTTAAACACTCAAAAAAGCGTTTTGCAAGTGTAGAATATTGTTTGCCACATATAGAATTTATAACAGCAACATTCTAGTAATATCTTCTGGAAAATTTAGGTCCCATTACCAAATGTTTATCACTGCATTGGATAAATATGAGTTTCGATACTATAATACAGCTAGAACGATCTTTGTGAGAAATATAGCTGCCGATTATATTTTTGTAGCTGCAACTAAATTAATTGTATACTTTTTTAACGTACCTATCCAATGGCTGCGTTTTAGCTGAAAAAGCAGCTTTGCAATTATAAGATTCTTTAATATGATTAATTTATACATTTAACACGTAACACAAAACACAAAACAACTTCACAATTAGAATACGTGCTAATAAATCAGTCTCGGGCGTGGATCGGCATCTCGCCGTTATCCACCGTCGTCGTCTCCGCCACCCAGCCGTCGAGTTTTCCCTCGAACGAAGGCTGTGTTCCGATATTCACTGCAATGCACTGCCAGTACTGGCAGTATGTATCGTGATGAGATGCGTTACTTATTTTCAAAATTGGAGTTTTTCTGGTTAATACGATTTTTTTTGTTTAATTTTTATATAGTTTTTTTGGTTAAAATGGTGACATAAGAATTTGTCAACGTTTTTCAATTTTAATTTTCCTTTTTCCCAGATCAACTCCCACTAAATCGAAGTAAATCCCTCATGTGCCCGATATATTTGTTCAGGCGTCTTCCGTTCAGGATATGTCCGCCCCCTACCCCGCTCAGAGCCTGGCTTATGACTGGCGTCTGTGCGTATACAATATTTTTTCGAAATAAAGCCACCGATGAAAAAATTTGCGAAGATTGTCTACTCGGTAAATACCAACCGGTTAGACAGGAATTCGAAGGCGTACTGTGGCATTTCGTGCAGTACGGACCGCGAACAGATTTCCAAACGTGTGCAGACTGTAATAAAACACTAGTCGATTATTGCCCGGCAAGCGAGTGCTCTGAGTGTACGATCATCGAAGATGTTTTCGAAACATACATCCTGAATGAACAAGCAGAATACCATAATTCTGACCGCCCCATAAGAATCCTAATTGACCAGATCCTCTGGTGATCGGAATCCGAGCCGCAAATAACCCCTGTCGCAAATATGTCAGTCTCAGAGTGTAGGGGAAACCGGGGCTAAGCCGACAGCGGGGCGAACTTGACACTAGGCTTTTTGCCAATTTAAATCTATCGTAGAAACTTGCCTTTGCTACTGTAAATGCGTCTTTATGTCTTTATGTCTTTATGCGTCTTTACTCCATTCTACCTCCTCGATTCGATCGAAAATGCTCTGGATATTTTTGGAACGGTAAATAGGTACACTCTGAGACTGACATATCTGTAATCAGTTTGACGAGTTGTTTCGTTTGGTACTTACTTTGCCATTTGCCTATGGATACTTGTTCTCTTTTGATTAAATTTTTAAAAAACGTTTTCTCTAAATTGATATTTTTTAAATTGTGCCGGTCTTCTTGCAAGGTAGCGATACAATTGTGGATTTATTATTGCGGTTATTTTATGTTATTCCAATTATGATTACCGTCAGTTATTGACATTACGAGTTGCTATGTTTTGTTATGTGTAAATATGATTAATTATACGAAGTTGTAATTACATTTATGTACATTATGTAGTCTACAAAGAATAAGATATATATTTGTAAATTTGCAAGTGTATTTAATCATACTTCATACTATTATATAAAACCCGACTGTTTGTCTGTCTGTCTGTCCGTCCGTTTTCCCACGAACTACTCATTCGTTAGTGGACCGAATTTTTACCAAAAGTATATGAAACAGGGGTAGAATTTATGATATAAACTGATTTTCCTACTCAGAAAAATGCGAAGTATTCTCGCTATTTGTAGAATAAATTTCAATCTATACTTTTCTTTTATATGATTCACGCTTGTTGAAGTATAAAAAATTGTAATTTGTACATGTAAAATGTGTATAATGTATGTGAGGTACTTGAGACGAATTGAATACCTGACATTTGCGAAATATAGTTTCGTCTGTCAGATTCTCCGTCCAAATTTCTATTAGATTTGTTAACAGAACTTTCCACGACTCGTTTTCCTTTGTAAAACAGATCATGTGATCTTTTTCGTTTAAATTTAATATTATTTTTCTGGTTAATAATGGTAATTGGTTGTTTAACAACTGCAAATAATTTCTGCTTAATATGATTTTTCTGGTTCATTTTTAATGTAATTTTTTCGGTTAATAATGGTGATTGGTTGAATGTTCCACGAGTGAGAATATTTTGTTTTTTTCAAAGTAAATATGTATTCACATGTAGCACATATCACAATAGCGTAAGTAACATACACACATACATCTGAATATAAAATCTGAAGTTACTTAATTTGATATTGAAGTAGAATGCTGGTTACTAATTAGTAACTTAATTGTTTGGCGCTCACCAAACTGTAGTTAGATGCATGTATTGTTTAGTCTCATTACTCGTTGTACATAATATTCTTGCGTACCTAGTCTTAAGTATTTCGGTGACTCGCGCGAAACGTCGGCGGATCGCGATCAACGCGGAATCGATAATCGCGCGACTCACCAATCGGTGCTGCCCTCGCTCACCCCACGAGGGCACCCGCCAGAAGAACAAGCACTCGCTCGCGACACTGTTCCAGCGCCGCGAGCCCTCAGCACTCATCGTTACGACGTCTGATCGTTACGACGTCTCGGAGCACGGAGAGATTAACGAAGCACAGATAGAGTATCGGAGCAGAGAGACTTGTGCTAATATTCGGAGTCGCGAGATCATCCGCTCGCTCCCGAATAGTGCGGTCGCCCACTTTCTCGGCTTGTCTGTGTGCTGCCTTTACTTGCTTCCTCCTGCTTGCTTGCTGCCTGCCTTAAATTACTGCTGCCTGCCTCGCTTTCGCCTTGCTTGCTGCCCTGCCTGCGTTGCTGCACGAGCCCGATCGCGACCGAGACGAGACCGCCAGGAGTCGACGGCACAACGAACGGTGAGTCGCATTTGTTTAACTTAATTTTCGCTTTGGGGAGACTTTACACATCCCCCCTGGTCCTTCGAGCTTCGCTTTATCGCAAATCCGGGTACGGCTCTACCGCCCCCCGAGCATCTGGTCCTTCGAGCCGGATTATCATATCAACGCGATTAGTCTATTACCGCCGACCTTTCGCGTGTCCTTTCATTGTTTTAAGTCACCGAATCTTGTGTTCTGTAACGCGTGGTGCAATAGTGCGTGACCTTGCGGGTCTCGCAGGATCTCCCGTTTCGCAACGCTCGCTTCGCGAAGGGAATTCTCGCGTAGCATCGCGCAAACGGCCATCAGCCACCAATCTACGAGAATTCGCTGAATCCTTATTCTCGCATTAACGAGGTGCAATAACGCTCGGCGTGCCGACGACTCGTGTCTCGCGCGGTATCTCTCGTGCAACGCTCGCTTCGCAACGGGAATACGCGCGCGAACTTCGTTCGTCATAGCTCGAGCCGCAGCCGTTAGTCGCCTTAAAATCGATTCCGCGCTCGACGCGGTAATTAGTCGCCATCTAATTGACTTAATCGTAACCGAAATATTCGGTCGAATATTCGAGTATTCCGGGCCAGCGATACTTTCGCGCATAGAGACAACGGCCGTGGCCTTCGATCACGGGCCGGTCTCGTGCGCATTGTTTTTCTGTATATTCTCGGGCATCGCTCGTGTTTTCGTCGTTGCGAGGTGACATACAGCCCGACCCAACACTTGTATTATCCCGACATTCGTGATCCGTGCGAGAGTACCATCGTTCGTGAATATTATTGTCGCCGATCGAGAATATTTGCCTTTCGAATTTCTGCGACGCGTGTCCTGACGTCCGCGAGTCGGATCGCATCATTGTTTATCGCGCTAATCCGACGGCTGGTAGTCTCCGCGTTCAACTCGAGGAATATTACCGAGAATATTCCCTCGGGACTTTGCGCGAGCATCGAACGGAGCCGTCCGTTATCCCTCACCTTGACGACCTGACTTTCGTGTTTATATTCGCCGGGTTTCGATATTGTTGGTTCGAGTTGCCGTCGCCTCCGATTACCTATTCGCCGTTTTCCCTTTGCTCTTAGCTTCGTCTGTCGGTGGTGGACAACCCCTTTGTTACATCATGTCGAAGACCGCATATGCTCGTCGCGAAGTATGCAATTGGCGTATGCAAGAAATACACGACCTCTCCCTACAAGCCGCGACCGACGCGGCAATCCGAGCGACCTTCCTCGCGCGCTACTCGAGCGTAGCGAAGATCGCGGACGATTTTGAGGCCTTCCACCTGAAGGTCATACAAGAAGCGGCGGATTTCGAGGTCGAGGACGGAATCCGAGCCAGTTTCGACAAGATGCATTACGCCGTAAAGAGTCGATATCACCGTGAAACGGGCGCGCCATTCGCAGGCGCGCCGGCACAGCCCTCGGGTCCGGCCTCGGTGGTCAAGTTACCTAAGATCCCGCTGCCGCAGTTTTCCGGCGACCTTACGTTGTGGCCTTCCTTCATCGCGTTGTTCAACGCGGCGATACATAACCAGCAGATTTCCGCGATAGAGAAATACCAGTATCTGCTGGCTTCACTCAAAGGGGAACCACTCAACGTGGTGAAGAACCTGCCGTTTTCCGACGAGTACTATCTGATCGCTTACGACTCGCTGGTCGATCGATACCGGAATAAGAGAAGGTTAGCGGACCATCACTTGAATTCGATAATCGAGGCAAAGCCATTGAAGGCGGAGACGGCCGAGGCTCTTCACCACTTATTAGATACGTTTACCGAGAACACGCGCGCGCTCGCATTGATGAAGTTCCCTACCGATTCATGGGACTTTATTCTACTGAAGTTTTTGTTAGACAAGCTTCCTCGTTCCCTTCGGGAAAAGTTCGAGTCGGCTCACCGGGCTGAGGAGATACCGCGATATACACAACTCACGAAATTTCTAGCGGAGCATTGTCAGGTTCTCGAGGCCGTCGCGGGCCCGTCCTCCAAACCCAAGTCCACACCGGTCTCTTCGTTCGTGACTAACGCGGCCGGTTGCCCCGTCTGTAAGGAGTCTCACTACGTGTCGAAGTGCTCCCAGTTTTTAAAACTCTCGCCGAGGGAGAGGCAGGCTAAGGCTCGCGACTTGAGATTGTGCCTCAACTGCCTGCGCTCGGGGCATGGCATGAAAGACTGTCCGTCCGCGTGGGCATGTCGGTCCTGCGGCACAAAGCATCATACGCTTCTGCATTACGAGCAGAGCTCTAATACTACCCCTAAACCCGAACCCATTAGCGCGACTCCTGCCGAACCGGACGCCGTACCCGCTCCTCAGTCGGAGGATGCGCCGATTGTAACAATGACTAGCCTGGCCAATAGAATCGTCCTCCTGTCCACCGTACGAGCCGAGGCGATAGACGCGCGTGGCAATGCGTTCCCCGTACGCATATTGCTGGACAGCGCGAGTCAGGCCAACTTTATTACCGAGGGCTGCCTCCGGAAGGGCGGCTTTCGTCGCACCAAACACAGTGCAACCGTGTTGGCGATAAACGAAGCCAGGGCGGCAACGACGAGGGGCCTCACCTCCCTCGTGATCCGCGCGCGCGGTCGCGATGACACCCGGTTCTCGATAGAGGCTACGGTTCTCTCGCGCATAACCTCGCCGCTGCCTAATGACAAGGTGGAGGTCCAGCCGTGGAAACACTTGAAGGGATTGCCGCTCGCGGATCCCGAATATTTCGTGCCCGGCGGTGTTGACATCCTCCTGGGGGCGGACTCGTTTGTGTCGGTGCTACGGGAGGGCCGTCGTAAGGGGGAAAGGGGAGAACCCGACGCCTTCAACTCAGTCTTCGGATGGGTTCTGACGGGCGCGGTATCCCCATCAGTCCAAGCAGCGCCCCTGAGGTCATTCGCGACTACGCTCGAGTCGATCGCGACATCGGTGGGTCGCTTTTGGCAATTGGAGGAGGTGCCGGAGGACACTTCTTGTTCGGACGAGGATCGACGCTGCAAGGAAATCTTCGCCAAGACCACATATCGTGACCTCTCGGGTCGTTTCGTGGTCTCGTACCCGTTCGCGTCGGATCCTCCTACATTCGTCGGCTCGCGCTCCATTGCGGTTAGTCGTCTCCGCGCACTAGAACGTCGATTTAAATCTGATCCGGAGTTCAGAGCTGGTTACAATAGTTTCATGCGGGACTATCTCGATAGCGGACACATGGAGGTAATTCGCAATCCATTCCCGTCGGATGGCCACATTTATTATCTACCGCACCACGGTGTGTATAAACTCGATAGCACTACCACTAAGTTGCGGGTAGTGTTCAACGCGTCCTCGCGAGGCCCGGACGGTCTGTCGATCAACGACACCCTGCTCAGCGGTCCGAAGCTGCAGCAGGACCTGCTCGCCATCCTGCTTCGGTTCCGCGCCGAAGCGATCGCTCTAACCGCGGACGTGAAGCAGATGTTTCGCCAGATTTGGATAAGCCCGGAGCAATGCAACTACCAACGTATCGTCTGGCGCTTCTCGGAGTCGGACCCCATCCTCGATTATCTACTCAAAACAGTTACATTCGGCTTTAGCGCCTCCCCGTTCTTGGCGATCTATTGTTTGCTCCAGTTAGCTCATCAATATCGCGAGAAATATCCTCTAGCGTTCACAGCCCTACTCGAGGCGCTGTATGTGGATGACGTCGTGACAAGCGTTCGGACGGTGGAACAGGCTCGCGCACTCCGCGACCAATTGCTATCGCTTCTCCGAAGCGCCGGCTTCGAACTTCGAAAGTGGTCGAGCAGCCATCCTGCCGCGCTGGAGGGCCTCGACCCGCAGTTATGTAGCCAATCAATGTTAGATTTCGAGTCAAGCGAGGATCAATCTCAGAAGATATTGGGCCTTCGGTGGCACTCACAATCTGACAGTTTCGGGTTTCAAGTCAACGCGTTGGATCGTGAGTGCACCAAACGCACTATACTGTCGGAAGTAGCGCGCATATTCGACCCCCTGGGTTTTCTGGCCCCACTCACCTTTACGGCGAAGTGCTTAATTCAGCGTCTGTGGACCCTCAAAATAGATTGGGATGATGAGCCTCCGATGGACATTCGTCGCAGTTGGAGTCGTTTCCAGACGGAGCTCGGCGTGTTATCTTCCCTTCGCGTTCCTCGCGCGTTTAACGCGTGCCATGTAGATCGCTGCGAACTCCACGGGTTCTGCGATGCCAGCGAGCTGGGGTACGGAGCCGTGATTTATCTGCGAATCGTTACGCGCGACGGCGTCGGGGTCCGATTACTGTGCGCCAAGTCTAAGGTCGCCCCGCTTCGCCCCCTCACCATTCCCCGTCTGGAGCTCTGCGCGGCTCTGCTCTTGTCTAAATTAATCGCGTACGTCCGGCGCACCCTCCGCGGACACCTTGACATTGACGACGAGTATGCTTGGACGGATTCCGAGGTCGCCCGGGCCTGGATCCGCTCAGCACCACAACGGTGGAAGACCTTCGTTAGAAATCGCGTTGCCCTCATTCAGGACAACGTGCCGGTATCAGCTTGGGGTCACGTCGACACGGAGTCCAATCCGGCGGATCACTGCTCCCGCGGGCTTTATCCTCGCGATCTGGTGGCCTGTTCGATGTGGTGGGCAGGCCCTGAGTGGCTTGTTCGCTTCGAACCCCGAGTTGAGCCGTCCCACGATTCGGAAACCCCTCCGATCGAGGAGGAGAAAATCGTATCGCTCGTGACGCTCGAGCCGCCTGACGCGGTACATTCATTGCTCGAAAGATTCTCATCAATCGAGAAAATTGGTCGAATTATAGCATACATTCTCAGGTTTGTACATCACTCCCGTGCAAAATCTGCTCCTACGACTTTGGCCATAGATCAGCTCGAACTGCATTCCGCGTTACTACTCGTTGTGAAGAGTGTACAGGCGGATGCTTTCCGCGATGAGATCGATCGTCTTCAAAGCGGGAGAAGGCTCCCCAAGCCCTTTCGCAAACTCGCTCCCTTCCTTGATCCGGTGGGTATTCTCAGGGTGGGCGGCAGGCTTGCAAAATCCGGATTGACATTCGAGAACAAGCACCCTGCCTTACTGCCCTGTAAACATAGACTCACAGATCTCGTTATCGAACACGTGCACCGCACGAACATGCACCCTGGTCGGCGCACGCTGCAATACCTGCTCACGCAACATTATTGGGTCCTCGGGGTGCATCGCGCTATACAGCGCGTACTCTCGAGATGTCATCAATGTTTCCGCGTAAGGCCACACACTTCTCAGCCCCTCATGGCGGAACTACCGGCCGATAGGGTCCGACAGGCCAAGCCATTTTCGATCAGCGGCGTGGACTTCGCGGGACCGTTCAACATAGTCACGCGACGAGCCCGGGGGGTCTCCTCCGTCAAAGTGTACGCGTGCCTTTTCGTATGCTTTTCGGTTAAGGCGGTGCACCTGGAAGCCGCCTTCTCGTTGTCCACCGACTCCTTCCTCGCTGCGCTGCGACGCTTTGTGGCCCGACGCGGACGCTGCTCGCTCCTCTACAGCGACTGCGGAACGAATTTTGTAGGGGCCGCACGGGAACTAGAAGGCCGCATGGGCCTCGCAGCGGAGCGAGAGAAGATCAAGTGGTCCTTTAATCCTCCCTCCGCGCCCCACTTCGGGGGCCTCTGGGAGGCGGGAGTCAAGACCTTTAAAACCCACCTGCGGCGGACCGTGGGTGATCAAGTCCTCTCAATAGAGGAATTCACGACGGTCCTCGCGCAGGTCGAGGCCGTCCTGAATTCCAGACCCCTCTGCCCGATGAGCACCGACCCTGCCGACCTCGAAGTCCTATCACCGGGTCACTTCCTCACGATGGAACCGCTCGTCTCCGTTCCCACTCAAGACGTGACCCCGTTACCGATGAATCGGCTGAGTCGGTGGCAACTCGTCCAACGAATACACCAAGACTTTTGGAGGCGCTGGCATCAGGAGTATCTCCACACCCTGCAACAGCGTCCCAAATGTTGGACCTCAGTCAACCCGCTCGGTGTCGGTGCGTTAGTCCTCATCAAGGACGCCAACATGCCTCCTCTGCGTTGGAGGCGAGGACGAGTGGAGGCGCTGCATCCGGGCGGCGACGGCGTCCCGCGTGTCGCCACGGTGCGGGTGGCGGACGGCACTATCACGCGTCCCCTAGTGAAGCTGTGCCCCCTACCGATGGGCCCTGCTCCACAGGCGACCGATTCAAATTGAAATAAAATACAACTCGTTGTATTTTAATGGGCGGTATGTTTGGCGCTCACCAAACTGTAGTTAGATGCATGTATTGTTTAGTCTCATTACTCGTTGTACATAATATTCTTGCGTACCTAGTCTTAAGTATTTCGGTGACTCGCGCGAAACGTCGGCGGATCGCGATCAACGCGGAATCGATAATCGCGCGACTCACCAATCGGTGCTGCCCTCGCTCACCCCACGAGGGCACCCGCCAGAAGAACAAGCACTCGCTCGCGACACTGTTCCAGCGCCGCGAGCCCTCAGCACTCATCGTTACGACGTCTGATCGTTACGACGTCTCGGAGCACGGAGAGATTAACGAAGCACAGATAGAGTATCGGAGCAGAGAGACTTGTGCTAATATTCGGAGTCGCGAGATCATCCGCTCGCTCCCGAATAGTGCGGTCGCCCACTTTCTCGGCTTGTCTGTGTGCTGCCTTTACTTGCTTCCTCCTGCTTGCTTGCTGCCTGCCTTAAATTACTGCTGCCTGCCTCGCTTTCGCCTTGCTTGCTGCCCTGCCTGCGTTGCTGCACGAGCCCGATCGCGACCGAGACGAGACCGCCAGGAGTCGACGGCACAACGAACGGTGAGTCGCATTTGTTTAACTTAATTTTCGCTTTGGGGAGACTTTACACATCCCCCCTGGTCCTTCGAGCTTCGCTTTATCGCAAATCCGGGTACGGCTCTACCGCCCCCCGAGCATTAATATTTTACTATATTATGTTCAAAGTTTTCTTATTCCTGTTTAGCTTTTATTTTATTTTATTTTTCGGGATTTTAATTTATTTTAACTGGCAAACTAACTATTTTAACTGGAAAGACAGTTTTTCAGATAAAACGTCAGATGGAGAGTTTCCTCCAATTATGTCATTATGTGTTGATACAGTTATTTTTTTTTTAAATTAAGTTTTTCATCCGATTTTATATGCGCAAATATTATATTTGTATCGATACTTTGTTCTATATGTAATCAATATGTCACACTTGGTTATCTGGGCACATATTACTACTATTGATACAGAACATCTATTAATGTCACTTTATTCTTCTAGAAAATATTGTTTCGATAAGTAAAAGTGATTAGTTAAATGTATTTTCGCGATGGATCCGACAAAAAACAAGAAAGTTTATAAGCTTATTCTTTCATCATCATATGAGTCTACACAAGTTTGCAAGAGAACACGTGATAGATGGCGTAATAAAGCCAAAAAGGCAAAAAGAGAAAGTAATGTCGTGTTGAATGCGTCAGGTGACGAAGAAAGTAATGTCCCCCATGAAAATGTTTCAAGCTGTCAACCGGGAACGTCAAATTCTGCAGATAATTTCATTTTTCCTGCTGTGTCGGAGAATGAAGTACCAACCATTGGTTTTCCACTGAACGAGGGACATGATTTCTTTTTCGACACATTGTCGAATGCTTCTACTGACGATCGTAATTATATGTTACTGGACGAGAATCTAAACGAAGATTCCATTGAACAAATAGCCGATAACCTATCTTCGAGCGAAAGCCAATCCGAAAATAATGAAAGTGAATCGACTTCAGCAGATGAAGACGATTCCTAAGACGGATCCCAGGACGAATCCCAAGATGAATCCAATCTGCATTTCAATATCGATAAGATGCATGGTACCACCGTGATGTTTCCCGAATCTCATCTTACGGTATCGGATGTATTGCTAATGATAGAAACATATGCAGTGACAAAAAATCTCACGCGCCAAAATCAAGATGACTTGATAGATCTCGTTAAGATTGTAGCTGGTCCTGATTTTGAATGCTGGAATGCAACTCATTATGCAAGAGGAAAAGTTTTTAATCCACCTCGCGATAAAATGACATTACATTTCTATTGCGAAACTAAGAATTGCTACCAACTGATAGCCTCGAAAAGTTTGGCTGAAAAAATGTGCCGTGTGCGAACTGAATGTGTATCTTGTAAGAAGCAGTATACACTTTCGTCAGAAAGTTCGAATCAATTTCTGTCTATTGATGTAAAATATCAACTGAAGATGATGCTGAGTGATGCAAGTATGCAATCAGATTTATTGGAAACCATTGAATCAATAAAACAAACACCAAATGATGGATTAATACGCGAAATATATGACAGTCGTCTGTACCAGAAAGTCCAACAACTCTTACCGGGAGCTTTAACTTATAATGTAAACACAGATGGCGCTCCAATGTTTAAGAGTTCAAGTCGTAGCTTCTGGCCAATTCAACTTCACATTAATGAATTGAGTCCTCGCGTTCGATTTCGTAACGTCATACTTGGTGGACTATTTGTAACTTCCAAAGAGCCGAAGCCTGAATTCATGAAGATGTATTTATCAATTTTCATCGATCAGGCTAAAGATCTAATGAATAATGGAGTAAATTTTACACATCGATTGACCGGAAAGAAAATTAACTATAAATTTTACTGTCTTCTACTATGCATGGACTCAGTAGCTCGTCCAGTTGTACAGTTTCGCGTACAGTTCAACGGACATTACGGATGTAGTTGGTGCTATGCGTATGGATTTTATGATGGTAGTGCAATGCGATATCCAATGTGTCGCATCGATCCAAAATTAAGATCACACGAAAGTCACTTACAAGACGTTGACAAGGTTGAAAGAATTTATCGCGCCGGCTTAACGATAAACGGTGTAAAAGGTCGATCGGAACTGCTGCGGATGAATCATTTTAATTGCGTTTGGGGTCTCCCCATAGATTACATGCACGGTGTATTACTAGGTGTGACCAAACAATTATGGAGCATATGGACTACAGCCTCAAGGAATTGTTATTTAAAGCCAAGTGATAGAGAGGAAATAAATAACCGTCGATCAAAAATTAAGCGACCGCATGAAATTCAGAGACTGGTAAGGCCGATAAAAGATGCACCAAAGTGGAAAGCATCGGAATGGGAATCTTGGCTGTTATTTGACAGTGTACCATGCCTACAAGGGATACTCAACGACGAATGTTTTGAATCTTATATTTTGTTTGTTCGAAGCGTTAACACCCTACTGAAAAGCGAGATCAGCGAAGCAGAGCTTCGAAAATGCGAATGTGATCTGCTTCAATTTGTGGGAGAGTGTGAAATTCTGTATGGAGAGGAAGTAATGACATTCAATCTGCATTCAATGCTGCACCTATGTGAATCGGTTAGACAAAGTGGGCTGCTATGGGCAAGTTCAACATTTCCTTTTGAAAATGGAATTTTTTATTTCAAACGCCACATCAATGCGCCTCACGGTGTAAGCCATCAAATTGCAAATTTAGTATTAAAAAAACAATTTATTAAATCAAATATCAACGATGCTTCAACGGTGCCTGCTTGTCGTAATTACTGTCATAATTTATTTAAACCAAATCGTCTGGTAAACTGCGTGAAAAGTGATAATGGTGTGACACTGATCGGTACAGGCCGACACGACAAAAAGATTCAAACAGTGATGATGAATCACCTAGATGGAGTACAGATACCGGTTAAAGTATTTAATCGATGTATTTACAAGGAAATCGTGTTGCGCAGTACCTCATACATTCGTCCACAAAAAACAGATGATACTGTAGTACAAATAAAATCAAAGAAAATAATTAAAATTCACAGCTTTGTACTTGTCAACAATACATGTTACCTATACGGTCGTGAAATGTTAATAACTCCGTGGATGTTTAAGGGAAGAGTACAATTGAACCATTTGTTTGAAGTACAAGACACAGAAGGGGATGTACTAGTTGTTAACGCCGAAAATGTTCAATGCAAAGTAATACACTTTTCTACCGGAATCAAAGACTACATCGCCTTCTTTCCCAAAAATTTGGAAATGTAGAAGATCAATTCCTGTACATTAAAGCGCTTTGTAAAAATAATTTTTGAATGATTTTTTTATGTACTTTGAAGTCGTGTTGAATAAAACAAGGTCCGTTATTTTTAACAATACAATAATGGATTTAATTTTGCATACACACAAAAACAATCTTTGGCAGGCAACAATGGAAAATGAAAACAAAAAAGATGGAAGTAAAGAAAAGGAAAGTTTATGTTTTGAAAGAGACACAGAAGAGAAACGAGAGCAAATAAACAGTCACAAAAAAACATCACAACAGCAAGGTGATTTGTTAAAAAAGAGAGAGAGGCATAGAGAAGAAGATAATGAAGAAGAAAAAGAAAATAAGGTCAGTTACATTAATACAATTTTTAATAATTGTGCAGCGTTTAAGGGGGAAACCTGGTTTAGGAGGCTTAAAAATGCATGACTTTTAGAAAAAAATTTTCAGCTATAATAAAACCAATCACTTCCAAATTTTAAGGGCGTTTTTATTACTTATTTCAACTGAATAAAATAATTTTTTTATTAAAAAATATTGACATCTTTGTTTTAAAAATGGAGTCATGTTGGTAGTGCCAAGCCGTGCAGTTGTTCCACTGTGTACACTCTAGCGATTGTAATTTTTGTTTGAAACCAATAAATCATCAATTTTTTTCTTTAATTTTATGTAATTACCTTCTAGTTAAACCAAAAAAATTAAAAAAAAGCAAAAATTGAATAATTTATATGACTTGGAAAGAAAGTTACGATTTTCACAAAAAAAATTTCGACGTTTTCTTCCAATAAAATTAATCTAATTTAACTTTTTTCAAAAACATTTTAGTTTAACTAATAGAGGTACTAATTTATAAAACAAGCCCAGAAACAGTTCAATCGATTTATTAGATTTTTCTCTATCGTGTACACAAACTAAAAAAAAATGTTTTTACTAATAAAGAGTGGGAATGTAAAAAAATAGTGATAATTGAAAAAAATGTAAAAATGCTCTCACCTCATAACCATATTTTCTAATATAAACAGTTGTATAGGTTATATGTACGAAATGAAATGTTCCCACTCTTCAGAATACGTGCACAAACAATAATGTACCGTTGAAACTGAGATTGAAAGCCTGTAAAAAATATGTGGGCTTCGAAGAAATTGTGTAAAATATTTTCCACAAAAATATACACGCAGGCTGATGTTATTTCGTTAGACAAAGACAGATAGAGGAAAAACAAAATTAGAAATGTTGACATTAAAGTTTGCGGAACAGATGTATATTTGCTCCACGCATGACTTTCTCGAGGCTGTAACTCGAAAAGTACTTTGAATTTTGGCCTAAAATAGGATATTCTCAGATAGTGCTACTATCGATTAAGACAACTTCTTGAAATTCGATTTTTTAGACCCTATAAACCAGGTTTTTCCCCTTAAGATATCAACCTGAAATTGAGCACATAACGTATATTCCAGAAAGGTGATAAAAGAATAAAAGTTTTAAAAGATAGTAAAATTAAAAAAAAGTTGAAGGAGGGCATAGCGCAACTGAATCAATCGGAGGTACGTTAGAACCGTAACAAATTGTAAAAACTTCATTAGACGAGAATTTATACTATCGCTGCAAATATTCTCTTCATTTACAACTTTATGTTAACTTTTCAGATATCTTTATCAGATGACATCTCAAAAGATTCTAAAGTGAGTAGCAAATTGTAATTGTTATCATCTTATTGTTAGTTCAAACAGGACCTGCTTTCATCAAATCATGTTTTCTGTAGATTTCGGACAGTGTTGCGACACCCCATACAGCGTCTCCGATAAAAAGCGTCGAACTGTCGTCAAATAATTCGTTTACGACAGATGAATACCCGGAAGAATTTCAAGTTTTAAAGTCCCCTTTGGTTGAGGTTTCCTTGGATAGTTCATTAATGCTACCTCCGAACAGTGAATCTCAAACAAAAGATGCGACTCCGCCGAATGAGGCATCAAATTTTGATAAATTGGTCCCTCCTCCGTCGGAGCCGGAGCCGGAATCTGCCGGGCTTTCAAGCATGACTCACTCAGGTTCATCGAATTCGAATAATAATAACAAGGTGTGAAGGCAGAATTACTATCTATTTTTATCTACTGTGAAGTTATTAAGTCACAATTTGCAATGTCCTTTAAAAAAATCTATTATATCCTCAGCATGCAAAACATTCTAAAAAGAAGAAATCGCATTTTACAAAAAAGCACGCCCGTAAAACAAATGTAAGTGAATGCAACTGAGAAGAAACCCTTGAAATTGGAGAAACTTGCTACTGTTTTATCATAACACATTTTCCACCATCATAAAACTTCTTAATAAAGCGGAAAGTTATGAGGAAGCAATATGCAAATATCTGAGTTGGTGCAGGTGTTTCTTTTTTCATTTGTGTCTTATTCTGAATACTGTTAGATGAGGATAAAAATGTATATATCAAAAATAAAAAAATATCGTATTTATAGGATAAATCGCGCTCAAAGAAGATAGAAAAAGTGGATATTGCTGATTGCCTGCAAAAGCTAAATGAAAAAGTTGAAAAATTAACAAATAAATTTGAAGAATCGGAACAGTCACGTACAAAATTTGAAGCATCAATATTGAAATCCCTCAGCACGATAGAGAGCAACTGGAAGCAGCTACAGAGTAAGTATTTTTTGTTACCTGATAATGGTGAATATTCCAGTCTCTATCCATGCTATTAAAGAAAAATATATTACTAAAAATATATGGATAACAATGGCTTTGAGAGTCTCGAACACGATTGTTAATGCGTGTTAATAAAAATACTTTAATTTTGTGATAATGTCATTAAAAATATCATTAAAAAAGTATTTGTAATTGTGAAAAAACTTCCAATCATAATATTTTTGTCGTTAAAGATATTAAACGTCCTGATTTATCAGGTCAATAAAAGTAGTTTACTTCCAAAATTGTGAAACAAAATTTTTTGTACATGACTCCGTGTTATTACATAATAAATATGTATAAAAGTAGGGGAGACCGGGGCTAAACCGCCAACGGGGTTGAACCGCCAAATCAAATATCTCGGAACCTGGTATATTGTGCGAACTCGCTATTAACATTGTAAACGCTGCTTATGGTATTCATGTGACCAACGGAGTTTCGGCAGGTTACCTGCCGTGTTATGATTTTCACGAGGGCAAACGTGTTTTCGTGGTGAAAAGTGAAATTATCTGCGCGTGGAAATTTTGTAATATCTGCAATAATATTTGCTTTCCAAATCTTGAGGTATGTGATTATAAATGCATGCTGATTATAAAGAGTAATGCATGCTGAACACGAATCCAGTGTAGATTTCTATTATTTCATGGGCAATCAAACCTGAAACTGATTTATCCCGGGGGGGGGGGGGTGGCAGTTCAACCCCGGCATTTTTGAGATTTCTATTTTTCCACCGTTGTCGTTTTTGGTCTATACCAGTTAAACAAAGCAACATAGATAAAAATTTCCTATACAAATTTTGTAGTTAAAGGTTTACTCTTTACAGTGGTGTACCACATTTAACTAAAATTATTTATTTTGTTGTTAAAAATTGGCACCGAAAAAAAACTGGCGGTTTAACTCCGGCCTCCCCTAATTTCAAAAATTACAGGTGCTCGTACAGCAGCAGGTGACAATAACAAAAACGTACATCTTGATGACATTAATAAACCTCCGCTCCCGGGATTTATCCGTAAAGATGGCAATGAAGAAAAGGTAAGCCAAAGTATATTGAATTAACAGTTTGGTTGGATAATGTAGTTAGGCTGCAAATGTTATTTCCGCATTAACATGTGGTTTACATTCGCTTCTCTTCAAAATGCCGACGCATTTTTGCAAAAAAAGAATATTCTGAAACTGCTATCTTTCGCATGCTCTTAACTTCCGGCTGCTTCATGTCAGCCTATAAAAAGAAGTTTATTACATGGTGTTTTAAAGAATTTATTTTGAAAATAACAGGTACACTGTGGCCAGAATATTTGGATTTGTAAGATGACTTATGACAATGCCGTCTTTAATGCACGTTCAGACGGGATGTTCGTAAAAAATATGGCTCTCGCTATTTTTAGGGATAAGAAACTGAAAGAATCGAGCGTAACAGGTGCACCATCCAATCGCACCAAGAGTGATCCGAAGCCCTCGCTGAATCCCACAAAGGCACTTGCTGTTCGCGGTAAGTATCCATTTTTATATTGCATTAATAATCAAGTTAATTTAATCGTTCATCTCTATGTGACATCGGCTTAGGGGAGCACTTTTTATTGACTTGTAGTCTTAAAAATTAATGATGCCACGAAACTTTTGTGGAAGCAATAAAAGAAAAGTTGCCAAATGTTTGGAAACAAATTACTTTTTTAATTAATATATTTACACGGGTTTTTTATATTTATTTATATATTTACACGGACGTTTAAAATATTGGATTACTATCTTTTTCTAAAAAGGAGATGTGAAGTTTATTGTTGTCGCTTTTCCGCGATGCCGATTGGTTCTCTTGCTGCGCTTACTTCATTTGCAGCTGTCATTGTATATTTTGACAGTTGTGTATAATAGGGTTAATAGTGAAATGTTAAAGATAAATAGCACGCGCGTAGCGCGCGTATGTAGTGTCTAGTGTATTTAAATAACGTGTAGAAAAGTTATTTTTTTAAACACCACCGAACAACCACTCTCGTGTGATTTCCATAGCGCTATTTTTATTTCGTACTCACGCGATCACGTATTTTTTAGCCTTTTCCTAGGGTGACCTGCATGTAGGTCACACCCCAAATTGTTAATCCAATGTTTTAAAAGGCATATATTTTTCTTAAAAAATTTTAAACAGATTGATGCACTTCGTAAAATTTAGCGTTTACCCCAAGATATGTACCCCCCAAAAAATAATTTAATTATACTTTTTGTTACTGTGTGTCGGTTGGTGTTCCATATGATATAACCTTCATAGAAGTAAATATATTTTACAGATATATTCAGGTACTTTTTGGAGTCATATCGTCGCTATGATAAGGACAAGATTGAAGAGTTGGTAGGGGATTACCAAACGTTTATAAGACAAAAAATCTCTGACATGAACAGAGTCACCAAACGCGTCGTGAAAACGACAAGTAAGTTAATAGATTTATAATTTTTTGTAGACAACAATAGGACGAGCTAACCACGACTTACTTCCAAGTCATGATTTAAGCCTATTCTACAATTGCATAAACGTAGGGTTGTAGGATTAGGAGTAGTGGTGTAGTAGTGGAGTAGTAGTGGAGTAGTAGTGGAGTAGGAGTAGTAGGATGTTGTACAACGGATCAATCTACAATAGAGTAAAAATACCGTTATAAACTTGATTACAGCAACCTGCAAACAGAGTGCAGTTTTTTGTTCCAAACTTGGAGCAGTACTTTCTTCGATAAAAACGGTAAAAACAAAAAACACTACAATAAAAAAAGAATTTCCAACTTGAGATCTTGAGAGTTGTTTTCACGTGTATTTCGATAAAAAGAATGATGGCGGCGTGGTCACGTGAATAACAGCACTCTGGTTAGTTGGCTCATATGTTTACATCTGGCGTAGTCGTGAAAGAAGAAGTTCAACCATCTTCCACAACACGCTCTACAACCGGAAGTACCGCTTTACAACCACGCCTTACAAAACTCTTACAACTATTTACGACCACGTTTATGCAATTGTAGAATAGCCTTTATTTCCAGTAAAAATTTAGTTTGATAAAAATTTAAAATTTGGAAACAATATAAAAAGTAAGTTAAAGGCTTATGTGTGTTGTAGACAAAAAAGGACCAAAAAATAAGAGCGCACCTCCAGATAACTGTGACAAAAATCGTAGCAACAGCAACAGCAGCAGCAGCAGCAGCAACAGCAGCAGTAGCAGTTCTAGCAGTGACAACAGCGATGACAACAGCGATGACTGATTTGTCATTTTCCCCTTTTTCCCTTTTTTCACGTTACATTTCTTTTTTTTTACCGATAATATATCGTACTCACATTTCTTTACTGCTGTGTACTCGGACTTGCCGCTATCATCGGTTACGCTTCTTTATAAGATTTGTGTTTCATTATTATTTCGCTGAACTAATCGAACTTTGTGAGTCGGGTCGAGTCAGCAAATCGAATACGCTATAAGTGATTTTCGTATAAAAATTATTAAATGTATTTGACAATTTAACAATTTATTTATCACGATAGAATAAATAGATATTACAAAATCATTAAACAGTAATGCATATTTATTTAAAAATTATTATAATATTGTTAAAAATTATAAGTATTAATTTTAATATATTTATTTGATGTAAAAACTGTTTATAATTAGAAAGTAATTATTTTTTAATTTTTAAAATATCGATCATTTTGTTTATTTCTATAACGTATTTTTTACTTGGTTTCACGTTTATAACGTTTGTTTACAACGATTGAAAACATTCTCGTCCTAAAGTAACTGCATCGGAAAAATCAAATGTAAACTGATACAAACTAGAGTGAGGTTTTCACAAAACAAAAATGCATATACCGATAGGTGCAGATAAAAAAATTATTTGCAAATACGGATAAATCGTCGAATGACTATTTTTCGACCCGAGAATCCATATAGCGACCGATTGAAGGCAGTCTCATCTATAAAAGTGGCTACATTTGAAAAATCCAATGTAAACTAATACTTAATTAACCCGTATTTACTGATACAAACTAGAGTGAGGTTTTCACAAAGCACAAATGCATACCGATAGGTGCAGATAAAAAATTGTTTGTAAATACGGATAAATCGTCGAATGACTAATTTTCGACCCGAGAATCCATATAGCGACCGATTGAAGGCAGTCTCATCTATGAAAGTGGCTACATTTGAAAAATCCAATGTAAACTAATACTTAATTAACCCGTATTTACTGATACAAACTAGAGTGAGGTTTTCACAAAGCACAAATGCATACCGATAGGTGCAGATAAAAAATTGTTTGTAAATACGGATAAATCGTCGAATGACTAATTTTCGACCCGAGAATCCATATAGCGACCGATTGAAGGCAGTTTCATCTAGAAAAGTGACTGCATTGGAAAAATCCGATGTAAACAGACACTTATTTAACCGTATTTACTGATAAGAATCGAATTTGTATTGAGGTCGAACTTTTCACAATACGAATATGTGCATATAAAAAGTACTTTGCAGATACGGATTCACGCTCTTTGAACCAAAGATACTTTTTAAATATGACAGTCCATATACAGAATGATTGCTGCCGAAATCTGATTAAAACATATACGTTCCTCTATAATCTCTATATATTGATCGTGTTGTAAGTCCTGATAAAATCCTAGCTTGTAAGTGCAAGTTTATTCCGATTGAGTTCAATAAAAAATTTAAATTTTAAGGTATGTGCAATTGCTGATTAAAAACAATCAAATCATTAAAATTATTTGCAATTGCAGATAAAAGACGACCAAAGTTTGAAGAATAGCTGCAATCTCAGATTGACCTGCGTCGAGTTTCTTTGGAGTTCTATCTGTTTGTATGAGTTGTAATAGATACACATAAAATTTGATTGAATCAACAAATTCCAAAAATCATCAATTCTATCAGAAGTTATGAGAGATTCCAAGGACAAAAACACATTATTTTCAGATAGAATATATTTTTTTTATCAGTTTCTATCGGTTCTTTGCAACAGGGTAGATATAGGGGTCGATGTTGAATCTTAATCACGCGAGAATATACCGGCGATGCGCCGCGTAGCGGGCGCAAGCCGAACCCTTTCGCCGCGCGAGCCCGCGTTGCCGCTCGCGCCGCGCGCCTTCCGTCGTCTATAAACATATCAGTATAGGATTTTTTTTACTTTTCTCATATTTCCTTGTTAGTATGGCAAACTTATTTACCTTTAGGTTACAATTAAGATGTATCTGATCAAACTATTACTTTTCTTTGTCATATATTAATTTCCGGTTGAATACGCGTATATTCTACCGGTGTGATGTAAATCTAGTACATTTTATTATGAGTATTCTACATTATTCGAGAAAAATTTTCTGCGTGTATGATATTTCATAACGATTATACCGATTGGAAACGATTGAAACGGATTCGTACTCAAAGATGTAATTTCACTCGTTTTCTATCGGTTTGAATCAGTCTAAATTGTTATGATTTCGTGAACTCCAAAATCATGAAATTATAATGATTTAAACGGATTGACTGAGACCGATTCAAACTGATAAAATCCGTGAATTCCGGATATATAAACAGGATTATTTACTACTTTATTATAATTCCATTCTTTGTACTACAAATTTATTACAATGTGCAGTATTTATTTAACCTTTCGAAAACACACCTTTTTTTCATTTACGGAGAATCTGACTCTACACACACTTTGATCGTCCACCATTTTAAATTGACGAGTGCAATCAGCTTTAAAAAATTCCCAGATGTACTTGAAAAATTGTTAAATCAATTAATATAAATAAAAAGTGCCATTGAAATTATTTACATATTTTAAAAAATTAAAAAAAATTTTTTTTTTTTTTTAAATTTTTTAAAATGTGTAAATAATTTTAAGGGCACTTTTTATTTATATCAATTAATTTAACAATTTTTCAAGTACATCTGGGAATTTTTTAAAGCTGATCGCACTTGTCAATTTAAAATGGTGGACGATCAAAATGTGTGTAGAGTCAGATTAACAGTGTTCTTTAAAAAAAAAAGTTTTTTACAAAAAAAATTTAATTTTTTTGTTTAATATTTTTGGTTAAAAATTTTTTTGGCAAAAAAAAGAAAAAAAGAGTCAAATTAACCCTGTGTGTTCTTGAAGGGTTAAATAAAAACATTTTACAATTTTGCAAATATGGAATTCATGACTTTACCAAAAGGAAATCCTGTAGTAAGAACTCTATTACGTAAAAATGATGTGTTATATACAATTTTAATGATTAAAGCGGATTTAATCCAATTCACATAGCTACTTTCACTACCCAATTTAAATGAATTAAGCGCAGATACGATTGAAACCGATTAAGTATTAGAATTTAGATGAATCCGGAAATATCGCATTAAATCCGATTTCGGTGTTGTATTAAAATTTCACGATTGATGCGGATTCAATACGATTCATGTGGTCATTTTATTTACCCGATTAAAATGAATTAAGATTAATACAATTGAAACCGATTCAGTCGGATTCAGATGAATCCGGAAATATCGCATTAAATCCGATTTTGGTGTTGTATTAAAATTTTACGATTGATGCGGATTCAACACGATTCATGTGCTTACTTTATTCACCCAATTAAAATGGATGTGCATTAATACGATTGAAACTGATAACGACGGATTTAGATTAATCCGGAAATGCCGAATTAAAAACGATTCCGATTGATTTGTTATTAGAACCAATTCACTTCCAATCGGGCATCCGATTAACCGGATTGAAAACGCATTCATTCCGATTTAATTTCACCAAATTTAATACGGAACCAATCGGATTTGATCGGTCATTTTTAGCAGGGAAGCGAAAGCAGAATGAAAAAAAAGAGGATGAACAAAATTTACAGCAGAAGAAAAATTAAAAAGAAAATAAATGTTAAAATGTTAATGCTACAAAAATAAAAAAATATTTATTAATTTTAAATTAAATTAATAAAATTTTATTGAAAAAATATATCTTTCTTTAAATAATTTAGTATACAAGATCTTGAATATATCGTATTCATTAATTCAATTTGACACATTAATCTGAAGCATGCTATGTGTGGCATGCTTCATATTAATGTGTCAAATTGCGAGGGTTTGTTTCGCAATTGACATTAACGTTATTAAGAGAAAGACGTGAGATTTAAAATTTATTGAGATAGAGAGAGAGAGAGAGAGAGAGAGAGAGAGAGTGTGTAGAAGACAAATTTGAGGAAGACGTTAGGAAAAGACAAAGTAAGTAGAAAAGTTAGTGGAGAGATCTTTAAATAATAATCGTAAGAATAATAGCATAAATTACGTTATTTAGAATGCGTTTGAGGGTAAATTTCTTATTGGTTAGGTAAGTGGAATATTATACATTTTTAAAGAATAATGCTGCATTCGTAAACGTTACCCGGGTACACACGGGTATACTCCCTTCTCCTTCTAACTCATTGAGATAGAAAGAGAAGGGAGTATACCCATGTGTACCCGGGTTCTTCTCTTTCTATCTCAATAAGTTAGAAGGAGAAGGGAGTATACTCGTGTGCACTCAGGAGACGTTTCCGAACGCAGCCTAAGAGATTAGTAAAGTAATAGTTGGAACGTATATGTGTGAGAGTGAGAGTATACTTGTGTGCACTCAGGAGACGTTTCCGAACACAGCCTAAGAGATTAGTAAAGTAATAGTTGGAACGTAAATGTGTGAGAGTGAGAGATTGTACATAGACACATATATTTTAGGAAAAGATGAATAAGATGTGAAGAAAATCCAACAGAATTAGGATAGTAAATTATGTATATAATTCAGTGTTTCTTATTTTAATCTAATACAGTTTTCTGTTTTTCACAAAAATTTAGGTAATCGAATTATATTTGAAGAAGAAAAGTTAAACTATTCTCGACTAGAAAAGTGAGAGAAAGATAATCTTTGAAAGTTGAATTATTCGAGGAACTGTAGCGTCTTAGTAAAAAGAAGAGGAAAAGAAAGAGCTTGCTGAGTGGTAAAGTTATAGAGTATAAGCTATTTAGTGTATTCTCTCTCTCTCTCTCTCTCTCTCTCTCTCTCTCTCTCTTTTTTACATGATATTAAATATATATAAATGTTTCATTAAAAAAAGGAAACATTTACAAAAATAAAAAAAAAATCACAAAACAAAAGTCTACATTATAGTGAACGATTATATAGTCATTTTAAGAAGCAACAATTTTTATAAATAAATAAATAAATAAATAAATAAATAAATGAATAAATAAATAAATAGATAAATAAATAAATAAATAAAAATTATGGCTTCATTGTGTATAGGGTGTAACGGGCCAGCGTTCAATATCATAAAAAATAAATGAGTAATTCATTATTAAAAAAATTATATATAAATATATATACATTATATGTAATTATATGTGAAAGATGTATAAAATAAAATTATATATGGGTTTATATATCATTATATATAAGCATATATAATTCTAAAAATAACTAGATATGAACAATAGATCATATATGCACTCATGTATAGATCCATATATGAGTGCATATATGATCTTTTTTTTTTTTTTTTTTTTAAATTATGTATGTTTATAGACAAAATTTAAAAAAAAACAATAGATCATATATGCACTCATATATGGATTCATATAAGATTCATATAAAAGTATATGTAACAATATAGAATTATATAATATTATTATATATGTTCATTTCTAATTATATATAATTATGTATAATTACATATGATCATATAGAGACTAAATTCATATATAAAGAAGCATTGTTTATTTTAAAGTCAAAAACAGATATCGTTTTTGATAAAACAACGTAGACTAACGTATACAAGTATAGAATTAATAATTGAAAAATTTAATAACATAAAATAAATTGTGAATGGTTTAATAAAGGAGTCCACGAAGAGGAGTAGAATCGAGTAAGGAACGCAATGTCATCTACCAAAGAATCACAGGAATATATGAAACGAATAAAGGACGCTCAAGAGGAAGAGATGCCAACAACAAGTTCTGATAGAAATGAGAAGAAGTCTGCAATATCATCTTCGGAAAGATCATGACAATGTAGGGAACGAATAAGTAAAGCTGAAGAAGACGCGTTGCGAACATCTTCAATGAGAAATCTGGAAATGCCCGAGGCAAAATCATCTACCGAAAGGTCAAGAAAATGTAGGAAACGGAAAAAGAAAGCGCATCTAGAATATAATGAAGAACTAGAGCAAGGTCCACGAGAAGAACATAGGCTTGAGATGTCGTCTACGAAAAGATCACGACAATGTAAGGAACGAAAGAAGAAAGCGGAAGAGGACGCATCACAAACATCATCATTAAGAAATCTGGAAATGACAGCTAAGTCATCTACCGAAAGATCCAGAGAATGTAGGAAACGAAAAAAGAAAGCGCAGCAGGAATTTACTGAAGAACAAGAGCAAGGTCCACGAAAAGACCAGAGGCCTGAGATATTTTGACAGATTTATATGAATGCATCTAAGGTTTTTAAAAATAATTTTCTGAAGAACGAGTTTGGATACGTGTGTGATGTTTGTGATCGATTATGGTATAAACAAGATTTAACTAAAGTAGCTCAAAGTCACATAGATGTTCTAAAAAGAGATTTTGATAATGAGATTGAGTGTTTCAAGGACTTTGGAATCTGTTCAACTTGTAGACAATCGCTTACCAAAGGAGAAATTCCAAGTCTAAGCAAAACAAATGGTTATAAATATCCTGAACATCTAAAGAATTTGCCTTCATTGGATCCCATTACTGAGCGTCTGATTTCTCCAAGACTACCTTTTATGCAAATAAGAAGATTACGATATGAAAGTGGATCATATAAAATAATAGGACAGGTAATTAACGTACCGGTGGAGGTAGATAACATGGTAAAACAATTACCACGCCAATTAGATGATGATTATTCATTCAATGTAAGTATTAAGAAACATATTATACATAAAACATTGTATCTGAGTGGCCTTGTGAAGAAGCGAGTTGTTAAGGAATGGCTACGCTACATGGTGACAACGCCTCTGTATAAATTAAATAAAATAGAGTATATTGAACGAGATATGAACAATGTCGATGATGGACAGCGACCAAGTACAAGTTGTTCAAGAGACAACCAACAAGATGATAATGTAATTAAGACGATTGAAAGTGACAATGATAAAGAATTGTTTTTGGGACAACAACACACGATGCTTTGGAACGAAAGTAAATACTTGGATATAGCACCCGGGCAAAATAAAAAACCTTTAAGCATCGTCTTTGACTCGTATGCAGAAGAATTATATTTCCCGGGAATATACTACGGACATCCACGAGTCTTTAAAGAAGGCATCAGAGTAACTCCGTTCAAAATAGCAACAAGTGAGATTAGACGTAAAGATCGACGCGGAGTAACATCACAGCATATTCTTTATATGGCTGCAAAGATAATGCGTTTGAGAGTTACCGAAGGACTCTATTCTACTTTCAAAGTAAACGCCACTGCTGAGAATATTACTCGACGTATGATAGAAGATAAAACGTATCTGGATGAATGTGTGGAAAAGAATATAGCCTTTTTGAAGTTTATTCCAAACTCTATGCAATATTGGAATTCACGGAAGAAAGATTTGTTTGCGATGATAAGACAACTTGGGAAACCTACAATGTTTCTAACGATGAGTGCAAACAAGATACGCTGGCCACACCTCCTAAAGACATTATACAGACTAAGTAGAGAAGGAAACAGGCAAGAACTTACAGATCCAATGAACGAATTACGAGCATTACAGAGGACCAGCTTAGTAAATAAAGATCCAGTAATATGCTGCATTTATTTTAACAAAATTGTCGAGGTAATTATGAGAATTTTATCAGCAAAAAAATCATACAATTCCTTTGGAAAGTATAGAGTGATTGATAGATTTCTTTAAACGCATTGAGTTCCAAAATAGAGGTAGCCCACACGCGCATATATTGCTTTGGCTAGAAAATGACCCCAAAAAAGCAATTTCGGAGAATATGAACAAAACAATATTACTAATCAGAGATTTGTGCCCAGTATCGGTCACTGATTTACCAGAAACATACGCTAATCAAGTGCACAAGCACACGTTTACATGTTTTAAAAAAAAAAAAGACAATAAGTGTCAGTTTAATATACCCTACTGGCCTATGGTTCAAACTTGCGTCTTGATACCCATCACTAAAAACGATGGTCGCAGAGAAGATTTGAAAAAACGGGCATCTAAAATAAATGAAAAACTGAATAATAAAAGTTACGATACAATTGAAGAGTTTTTAGTTGATAATAATATGACAATGAAGTACTACTTAGATGTGATTCGAGTAAGTATACGAAGACCTACTGTTTTTTACAAAAGAAATATGAACGAATTGTGGACAAACACTTTCAATCCATGGATAGCAAGCATACTCAATTCAAATATGAACTTGCTATTTATTATTGATAAATACTCATGCGCAGCATATGTTGTTGAATATGTTAACAAAAGCAACAGAGGAGTAAATTATCTTCAAAGACAACTTGTGGAATTACAGGATGAAAATCCAGAACTAGATTTCATAGGATTAATGAGGAAAGTGTGTATCAATATGTTGAACACTGTTGAGATGTCTTGCCAAGAAGGAACTTGGTACTTGTTAAGACAACCCATGTCTGAGGCGAGTAGAGAGATAATCTTCATCCCAACCATGTGGGCTAGTGAACGTGTAAAAAGACATAAGAAGAAGAAACAGATGGACATGAAACAGATACCAAACGATTCAACAAATGTGTGGACTTTGAACGTGATACAAAAGTACGAACAAAGACCAACTCAAATAGAGGATGTATATTTGGCAGACTATGCAGCATGGTATACAATGAACAACAGAAACTATAAAAAGAGAAAATGGGCAAGAATCCTGCGTTACTGTAATTACGAGATGTCAGATAAAATGACGGAATATAAGCGCGAGATGGTTACGTTATTCATCCCATTTAGATGTGAACATATAGAAATCACTGATCGCATGAAGTACTTGCAGCTGTTCGATGAAAGAATTGAAACTATTAAAAGTAAGTTTGGTGAATATCAAAAAGTAGATATCAAAAAACACATAGAAAAATATAAAAGGCTTTGTGAAGATCTACAGAAGGAAAGAGAGGAAATAGACGCAAGGCAAGAACTAATTTTACAATTGATGGCGACAACCAGCGCTAATAATGATGATATAAATAGTATTGAGGTGGGAAACTTGACAGCAGTAGTTAGAATACGCAAAAACGTTATGACAGCAGAGGAGTTTTGTAAGAGAATGCGCAGAACAAATCAAGAACAACGAAATTTCCTTCTGACTTTGATGAATTCATTGCTAACCGCAGATAGAACTTTTCAAGTATTTTTTACAGGAGTGGCTAAAAGTGGTAAAACTTTTACACTAAACTTAGCAAAAGAAATAACAAATAGATTTGCACAAACTCAAAACATAAAAACAAATGCATACGTAGCATGTGCATCCACAGGAAAAGCTGCAGTGGCCATAGGAGGAACTACCCTACATGCAGCGTTTAAGATAGCAATTTCGAGAAGAACTAACCCAGGATTGGCAAGAGAGACTATACAGACTTATCAGAATGCATTCGCAGGAGTGAGAGTTGTAATTATTGACGAGGTAAGCATGATAGGCGCGATAGGAGATATTAGACAAGATAAACAGTAGAATGTGCGATATCACTGGCAATTTTGACGATCCTTTTGAAGGAATGAATGTGATTTTCTGTGGTGATCTTAGACAACTGCCACCAGTTAATGCAAGAGCCATTTACAAATCGTTAAGAAACTCAATAAATGGAGCATATCTTTGGCAATCGCTCCAATTTTATGAATTGACAAGAGTAATGCGACAAAGCGATTTAGTTTTTTCAACGATATTTAATAAAATAGGAAACGGAGAGGCATTGACGGAAAACGAGACAAAGTTAATAGAGAGTCATTTTAGAACTGTAGAGTGGTGTAACAAACATGTTTTTGGTGCAATACGCCTATTCCATCAAAATAGAGAAGTAGACAAATACAACGTCGAGTCAATAGATGAGTCGTACACTTGCGAATGCAAAGATTTAATACAGGGTTACTCTAGTGACAAAGAACTGATAAATGCAAAAACAAAGTTATATAAACTGAGTGTCACCGAGTGCGGAGGATTACCGTACATGTTGAAATTGAGTGTGGGAAAACCATACATGGTAAACTGTAACATAGACGTAGAAGATGGGATAGTAAATGGCGCAGTAGGAGAAATGAAATATTTGGAATACGAAGAGAAAGACGAATTAATCTTAAAGAGACTGTGGCTGGATTTCAATAAAAAAGAAATTGGTGCTAAATTAAGATCAAAATCCAGATCATTGGTAGAAAGCAGAGCAGGGGTATTGTTAAAAGCGTAGACTCCAATTTCAAAAAAACATGCAACCATCACTATTACCTTTAAAATCAAATGTAAACGAATTCAATTGATGTCTCCGGCTAGTGCCTTGACTATCCATAAGTCACAGAGAGGAACGTACAACGAAATTGTTTTTAACTATCATAAGAGTCAGGATCAACAGCTAGTTTATGTGGCTCTTTCAAGAGTAACATCTATCGAGAGCTTATTTCTAACTAACGTAAAAAATGATTTTAAATTTTATCACAGTAATGGTACCAATTCACCAAAAATAATTCATTTAAAAAACAAAATGCAACGTTTGCGGAAATATAAACTGAGAACTGTTTGCGAAGAAGCCAAATAATTTTTTTTAAAAGCAAACAATTCGTTAATGTGTTACAATGTACAAAGCCTGAGAGCACATCGTGCAGACTTGGAATCAGATAATATATTGTAGTACAGAATATCAATTTGTTATTTTTGAATGAAACATGGTTGAATGAAAAAGAAAAAGTAAATACCGAAGGATTTAAAAAGATAACACAGTACAAACGAAAAGATGTAAGAGCAGGAGGTGTTTGCATATACGAGAAAAACGGAGCTGGTACAAAAGCGACATCTTATATTATAAATAGAATGAAAGACGAATATGAGAGACAATTAAAAGATGTAGACGAATATGGTGATATATGCGCAGCTGAACCCATATTTGGCAAAAAGAAATGTTTAATGTTAGAAGTTTACATAAATTCAAATACCTCCATGGAAAACATGAAAAAATTCATACGTTTTAAATTACATACATACAAGACAAACGAAGGTAAAAAAAAACTTTAATGGAAAATGAGGGATATAAAGATATACCCATCATACTATCCGGAGACTTTAACTTGGACGTAATTAAGGATGAAAACGAAAAGTTCTTAGAGTTTATGACCAACGAGTTTGGAATGCATCTTACATCTGACAAATCAACAACAACACTGGGTGGCTCATGTATTGATATGGTGTTCACAAGACACATTGAAAATTTACAATGCAAAAGATATATCAGTTATTCCTCATATTATAAAACAATAATGATAATAACTGAATAACTGAATAGAATAATAAAACTGTAGCTTCGAATACAACAAAATAGGAAGGAAAGATGGTAGATTTATAAATACTGAAGAAGAAAAGACAATAATGGAAAGTAAAGGTAATATTAAAAAAAAGGCAAAGACAAGGATGGTAGATCGTAAGGATTGAGATGAAAAAATAAAGGTAAATAAACATAATTAATTATACAAATTTAAAAATAAAATAACTTTAAAAAAGAAAATTGGATACACCATACCTTCATGGCTGTGGAATGCTTATCAAAAGGTTTGTTTTATTAATTTTAAAATTTATTCGTGTATTATTATTTAAACAATAAAAAAATAATAAAAAATAAGAATTAAAAAATGAAGGAGTTTTTAGTATCTTATGCGATGTACCTCCATTGAATCCCACACATTCAGGAGTACGAACTCCAGGATGTCTTGTCCTTGTAAAAGAAAAAATCGGAAGGTAATTACCTTAGCAAGAATTAAAAGATTATCACTTTTAGAGAAGCGAAACGAAGATTTTCCCCTCCAACGAAAAAAAAAATAATAAATAAACAAAAAAAACAAGCACAGTAACAACTGTGCCGCAATTAACACGTAGAACTACGTCTATTAGAATAGAACATATATGGAAGAGGCATTGAACATCGAGTCTGTGTCCGACATCGTGCGAAAGAGAAACGTTAATTGTGCTAGAGAAAAAGGTAGTGAAGCCTAATCGTCCGCAATGCGCATACGCAGATATCGATAAACATATAGTACTCTTTTATGTTAAAAAATTCAGCGAAGGAAACTAGACGTAGGGCTACGTCAACTGTCAGTTGACGTAGTTCGACGTTGTTGGCACAAACTACGTTGTTGCTTGCGGCACAGTTTTTACTGGCTCTTTTTTCTTTTATGTTGATTTTTTTCGTGGCGGCATTGTAGCCTAAAATCGCAAATAAATTTCAATTACCACCAGGAATTATTAAATAAAGTAAA